>NW_020949419.1:0-9637 GCF_900497805.2 Vombatus ursinus | reverse complement strand
TTCTATTTAGTTACAGTATAGTGTAATATTAATAGCCCTGCATAGGTCACATCATTCTTGGGATCCAGTTTCCTTCATTGTAAAATGAGGATATTAAATGAGTCAATTTTAGGAGTTCCTTTCATCTCTAGATCATGAGATCCCAGTGAACCAGGTGTGATTTTTAAAATAAGATTTAAAAAAAAATCTGTCTAAGCATATAATAAACACACAGAAAATAGCACACATATACAGATTAATGGAAAATTAAAACTGGAAAAGGGACAAAGTATGAAAAGCATCAATTTGGAAGCTATAAAATTGGTAATATGACAAGACCCTAGTAAAACTGAGTTGAATTTCAGGTTACACAATGGTAAAATTACTCTCCCCAAAGCTTTCACATTAACTAAATTGCGAGGATAAACAATTTCAACCTTTAGGCATCCTTTCTTCTAGCCCCATACTGCTGACTACTCTTGTTATTGGTCAAGATAAAATTATATGCTTCCTATTTAACAGGGAGCTTAAAAGGGAAAATGTGAACTGCTCAGAATTATTTCTGAAAATAAAGCCCTATTGTTATGTGTATTTTAGCATCCAACACTCATTAATTTAGGGGATGTAGGAGCAGCCTGCTGAGAAACAGGCAGCATGCTTGATTTGCATAGAGCAGGGAGCAGATTGTAGCTGCCCTGACCTGTCAAACATAGGTAGTGACTTGAAGAAGCTGGGTCCCAGACCACATGACTTCATCTTACTCCAAACACACATATTCAATATGGAGAAGCAGATGGATTAGATGAGAGACACAAATCCTGGGCTCTCCATGGGAAGAACATAGGTGTTACAGAAGGGGACAGAGAGTGGCTACACCAGGGATCTGGCTCACATGGTTTCCTGGCCTCTTGTTTATCAACATTTCATTGTTTTAATATTATTGAAGCCAGGCCTATGCAGAACCACAGCAAATAACAAATAACTGCTACTGGTATATCCAGTTTACTATTTAAAAGTAAAATAATACACACACACACACACACGAGCAGGGGACTGGACTTGTGATTTCATTGATACAAGGTATTCCCAATGAGAAAATTCACTCTACCAATGGAGATGGGCACCTGCTCTGTAATCTAGAGTCTTAAAAGACTTGTAGGAAATGTATGTGTTAGAAGTGAGACTAAAACCCAAGTCTTCCTGAATCCAAAGCCACTATACCACACTACCTCTAGAAATGTCCCATGGGAAGAAAATTTCAGTCAGAACTGAAAGGATGCTGAAAATGGAAAAGCTTAAATGGCACAGATGGTTAGGTGTTTTAAGCATGTTGCATCATTGTGCATCTAGAACAAAGACTAAATGTTTCTCAATTTTAGAAGATCATTCCAACTTATCACCCTGAAATTGAACCCAGGTCTTCTAACTCGATTCAAAACTAGGGTTCTGTCACAGCACTAACAAATCTAAGTTCCTTTAAAAGATGCTCAGAAAAATTTGATGAATAATAAAACCATATTTGGAAATGATGGTTTAGAATACAATTTCATTTCTAAATATTTACAATTTCTTAAAAGTCAGCAGGCTTTTCCACAGCAAGTAAACACAAAGTCTCTTCAACCATAGCCACAAACACAGAAGATGGTTACACTAACATCACCCTTGAGAGTCATTCATTCATTGATTCAGCAAAGGCTCCTTGAATACTTATTCTATGTAAAGAGAGTGGGCATTGTTTCATTCTCTGATCCCCAACCCCCAGCACCTTGGACAGTGCCTGACTCATAATAGGTGCTTAATAAATAGGTGTTGATTGATTGTGAGAAATAAAAACGGGTAGAAAAGATGGTCCTTCCTTCATGAGTTTATAATCTAATAAAGAAACTGCTTCTCTCTCCACACTCCTACATAAGCACCTCTCTTACATCTTTCATATTCCATCAATTCCCAAATCTCATTATATTTTAACAAATTCTTTCACATCTGTTTATTGCACAGCCAACATTCACACGACATATTGCTTGGAGTCCTGCAATAGCTTCCTTCACTGAACTCCTTGGTTCTCTCCTTTCCAAATCATTCCTCACATTGCAGCCAAAAATTGGACTAGGCCATAACCTGCTCATGAGCTTTCAGAAGCACTGTATTACCATTAAGAAAAACCACAAAGTCCTCAGTTTTATATGGAAAGCCTTTTTATAATCTGGCTCCAGTCTACCCTGATGAGCTCATGTTATATCATTTCTTTTTATAAACACTACAATCCAGTTAAAATGGCTGATTTGCTATTCCCTGAAATCAGAGATTAATGTTTCTAAGATGAGCCTTTGTCCTGGTTATCTCCCATGCTGTCTCCCTACCTCTTCCTCTTTGAATTCCTATCTTCCTTCAAGGCTCAAGTGGTACGTTCTACAAGAAGCCTTTCCAGATTCCTCCGGTTGTCAATGCGCTCTCCTTCCTGGTGTTTTCTTGCATTTCCTTCTCTGTGAAAATGTCCTATCCCCCAGTATCATATACATTCTTTGAGAGCAAGGTCTGGTTTTGATTTTGTTTTTGTTTTCCCTATACTTAGCACAGTCCCTTACACACACAAAAAGGAAGACTTTTTTATAAAAAAAAAACAAAACTGTGGAACTGCTTTTGTCCTAGCAAGAAAGCCTACTTTAATATAGATTCAAATACAGGTCAGTAAATATATATATATAGATACACATATATAGATAGATAGATAGATAGATATAGATAGATATAGATACGTATGTATGTATGTATAAATATATTCTGTACATTGTTACAAGACTAGGCACACAGATGCAACACTTGTTTCTCTGTGGGATAAGTGGGCTTCCAAATAGGAAACCTTTCCATGGAGAGACCTACTTATGCTGGATTTCCAACATGGCAGTAGTCCCTATCCTTGGTGTCAGTTTGTTGTGTTTCAAGGGAGGGGTTATAGATAATTTCTAAACCGATGGTTTGACCTCTCCTTTCCTGTTTGAGACAGTGGAAACTGCTTATTTTTTGGCTTGCCTTGTATACGAACTGGGGATACATGAAGGCAAAACACAGGGTTACAGGAGATTATCCACTTAAAAGGACATAGAGGCCTATTCTAAAAGGGCATAATAATGTCAAGAAAGGGGGAAATACGGTGACCTTCCTTCTGCATCATTTCCATTCTTGTATCCATAGTAAATTTCTTAGTAAAATTCTTAGGTACAGAATAAATATTTCTCAATTCAATCAGAAATGGCGTATTATATCTAGCGCTGCGCAGTCGTGATTCTCAGCCTACCATGGCCATCTTTTTTTGCATCTGCTCTGCTCCCTACACTTTCTGCCTGGATCAACAGACATTATCATCTGACCTACCACTGTACCCTCTGGACTACTGGACTTCCAGAGACCATACACTTCCTGTGTTGCTTCTGTGTTTAAGAACAGGGAATTTAAACTCAGTTACTGGAGGGACTCTTTTTTTTTTTTTGCATTTGATCCTCAGGCACTTAGCACCACTCTTTACACAAGTATAATAAGTATTTAATAATTGCTTTTTCATTAATAGGTGATTGAAGAAATAGGTGGAATCTAGCAATGACAAGTGAGTTACATTTTAGTTTATAGAAATATAAATTCAATAGAAGTATATTTAATTTCTGCATTGGGGTGAATGGAGGCAGGGAAGTATATTTATTTTAAACATTCAGAAAAAAAATTCTCCCATGTGTTTTCTTTAAAAATTCATAAGATTTTAGAGGAAAAATATCATTTATAGGATGAAAACAAGATAGGGTAGAATCATGACACCAGAAAAAGGAGAAGTATCCATAACCTTACATAGTGTATATTAGAAAAATCAGTGAAAGGCCAAAATACCAAACTGCTAACTAAGTATGATGCAATTACAGATTGATAAAAGTTATCTGTGAGGAACCGCACACCTGCCCTTACAGGGACTCCACAATTCAAATTCATGGCAGAAGTTGGCACTGCTCTATCAATAAAACTAAAGACAACTGAAATATGTAGAAAACTTGTATGGTTGAGGGTACTGGGGACTATGTTTCACAATCTGGTATTTTAAAAAAATATTTCTCAGTTCCCAATATACATTGGTGAAAGGAGTTTGCAGTCTATACTAAGAGCAGGCCACACAAGATAGGAAAACATATTGCCTCCGAAGGAGGTAGAAAATAAGAGATAGAACTGGACAGAAGAAAGTGACATTAGAAGATCAAAAGTATGACGCCTGAAAGAAATTAATCATTTCCTCTTAATCTACCATGAAATACTGCATGTTGAATATATCCAAATATTCATTTAGATACTGGTAAAGTACATGCCCTCTTCAAAGACCTTTACATTGGCTAACTATATAGTGAAAGTTATTTGGAAAACAATTTTTTTTATTAATAATTCATTCTACTCCCCATCCCACTCCTATCTTAATATAGTCATATATAGCACAAGATCTCTAATCAAACATGAAAGTAATGGTAAATTTAAGTTTAATGACAATCCACATAAATTATCTCTGGCTGCTTTTTTTTTTTCCCACAAGGCTGTCACTTCAACAAACCTTTCAATAGTGATAAGATTATCTTTCAAATGCTCTCATGTTAATGACATTCTCATACATTAGACTATATCTGAAGTTAAAGAACAAAAAGGGCAAACTGATGGCTATTAACAGATATAAAGAAAGCTCTAATTTTCCTGTTTATTATGTCTCTGAAAACACCTCCTGCTCTACAATATGTCATGAATATTGCAGTTTTTAAAAAAAGCATGGCTGTCTGCTGTACTGTAAATATTTTATACTAAATTTAACTATATGTAACCTACCATAGATACAGATTTTCAAATTATTGTAGCTACATTGTAAAAATTAACAAGATCTCTTTCAGCTAAGTTGACAATAATTCTTTAGCTCCTTTGCCACAGAAGAGTCAGCAATTCAAATTTAATTAAATTCAATATGTATTAAACTTATTTTTTAGGGAATTTTTTTTTTGGTCAGAAACTGTGATTTTGTTAGTACAGAGGGGAAAATCCTTCTACCAATGCAGATTGATAACATACCTATAAATTGTATCCTTATGGAATTACCTGTGGTGCTGAAATGTCAAGAAGTCTTAAACTCAGGTTGTCCCAACTCCTAAGCCTGACTGTCTATCTCCTATGCAATAATGCCTCACTGGAGATTCTTACAAAAAAATGACTTGACAATGTTGATTGTCAATTGTCAACAACACAGAAGATGAGTGGAATGGAGGTTCCTCCATAAGTTCAACATGTCTGAGGAAAATACAAGTCAATATTAAAAAAAAAAAAGACCCAGATTAGCAATAAATCTTGTGACAAAAGGGGTGCCAAAGAATTGTATGTATTCTTTTTATTCTGTTATCGACTTACAAGTCTCCATGCCTTCGTCATCGTCATCAGCAGCAGGCTTATCATAGGATTTGTCAATCGCTGCTCTGAAGCTCTCATTGCAGCCACGTCCTCGGATTATCCGTGGGCGAGGACGATGGAAAGGAATGTCACCATTCAAAGTCACCTCAGCAACTGCTGTCTGAAGACTCTCTAACGAGCTGGATTTTTTCAAGCCTAACGAAGGTCCTACATCTCTGCTGGGGGAACCTTGGTGGTTTAAAAAAAAAAAAGGTAATTAGAATTAGTGCCAAGAATTGCATGCTTGATTATTTCTCTGGATTCTAGACGGATATACTTAACAGCATTTCTTTGTTCTTTGTTGGCTAGGGCAATGGAAGAGTTTTTTCCATTTAAACTATAGCTTGCTTACCTATCTAGTTTTGCTGCCAGAAGTTTTGTCATTTGCAATTTTTTGCCATTTGTAAAAATGTCTCCTTTTCAAATATTAACAAAAATTTCACGGGTATATGTTAAATTCACTTTAAGGCTGACAACAACATGGAGAAACATGGAAATGAAAATAAGACAACCTTGTCTAATTTTTAAAAAAATTATTTGCCACATCTAAAAAGAAAAGAAAAGAAAAAAGAATTCGTTCTTGATAGTTTTTATTTTAACATCACCCAAATTTCTTTGAGGAAGACAGGTAAGAAGTAATATCTTCCAAGACATTTTAGATACCTGGTCCTAGTAGCGTCTAAGTAATGTCAATGGACCATAATAACCAAGAAATGCAGTTGAAAAGCAGACCCTAATTAGAGATAGCAGGAAATCAAAAGAATTAGACTAACCCTTAACTTTTACACTTAACTTCAACCTTTAGGTCCACTTCAAATGATTTGCAGGAAGAGTTTAATATTCATATTAATATGCTTCAACAAGTAGTGTTCTCATTGTAGAAAAATACAAAACCCAAGAGAACAGGACACAGGGATTCCATCTCCCTTTTAAAAGTAGAGTAGGATTGAGCAGAGAATCTATTTTGGCATATTATTATTATTTTTTTTTTTACCAAGGATTATGTTGGAAAGAAGACTCTCTTATAAAGATTGGTATGGGTTATAGAAAGGAAAGTCTTGTAAGAAATCACTATTTCAGAGGTGCCAAGGAGAGAGACTTGAAGCTATATGCATATTTGAAGTTCACCAGGCCTAGAATGATAGATCTTTGAAAGAAGGAAAAAAGAGAAGGTAGGGATGAATAACAGCAATTACAAGGGAAGATTCAATGGAATGGAAGGTGAAATATTTAGGAATTAAAATTCTAGTTCTCTTTCTTGATGGGGTGGGAAAGGTCCACCATTCAGAAGGACATTAAAACTGATCAGAACTAGATAAGAAAGGTTCATCCATCCTGATTTCAGTTACTATTTGAATCTTAGGCCAATTTGCACTGTGGATCGTAGTGGTACATGATCTGTACTGTTTCCTGGATGAGCCAGTTTAAATAATGAATCTCTTATTCAAATGTTATAAACTCAGTGCATGCAGGAGAAATGAAGTGCTCTAACCCTATATGGGTTCAGCAGTGCACAAGCTGATCAATAATTAAAGAGTAACTTTTCATGTCATTATCAAAAAGATAGATAACTATAACATGAGGTTTCAAGGTCTGAGAGTAAAACACCAGGGGAATGTGGAAATCACATTGGACAGGGAAAGTTAAATTCTCACTTTGAAACTATGCTTTACAAAATGTGGAATCATTTATTTTGTTTTGCCTAATTTATAAGTGGGGAGAGCGTAGTTAAAATTAGGATATATGAAAAAGATATAGATCATACCAATCAAAAATATGAATCTAATTGGAATGCTGGTGTGGGGAAAAAAGCTGATTTATCAATCTCACTTTATAGGATTATTAATATGTGTGTGTGTGTGTGTGTGTGTGTACACACACATACATGCATACATATGTATATATATTATATATGCATGTATTTATTTTAAGGCCATATTTCACATAGACAATGTCCCAAAAGTCAGAGTGCAATTTTAAGGTTTAATAGCTTAAAAGTATAATACCTTTAATAATTTAATACTTCACTAAGAATTTTGATACACCCTATGTATTATTTTTCAATGAATGCTCAATCTTAGAATTTCTCCTCTACAACTGCTAATAAGAGAGAATTTAATAAATATTCATAAGTCATAGGAAAGGAAGTAAAGTTAAGTTTCATGCCAAATATTACCAAAAGGGAGCAAAAGTCAAAAATCAAGAATCAATGAAAGGAAATGGTTACCATTACTGGGCATGGATACTTAACTTCTAACTCTCTGAATAAAATGTTCCTTTCTATTTTTATCATTGCTGTAAGGCAATTGAAAGTTTACAAAGAATAATGATAAAGGAGGGATATCATGCCTACTTAAGATAAAAAAAGAAGTCTTTAAAATGCCAATATGAATCACTGTGAGAAAAATATTCATATCTGTCTACTTTTCCTAAGGAAAACCTAGCTTGGTAGTGAAAATATTTTCAAAGTAGTATAAAACAAATAGTAGATTTCAGAAATGGTAAGAATGTTTTAGTATTGAAACTTGGATGGCCATCAACATGAAGGTGGAAAAGGTTGTAGACCAGAAAGGATCACTGTGTAAGCAGTATGCACTTCATTAATACCTGGCCCGAGAGGGCAGACATAGAAACAACCGCTTATGTAGCTTAGCTAGAAATATGGAAAAACATTTCTAAGAATGAGAGCTATCCAGAAGTATTGGTTGCTCTAGCAAATGGTAAAGGTTCTCCCTCCCTAGAGGTCTGAGAGCTAAAGCAAGACAAACACATCTTGGGCAATGAAGAGGAGTTCAATTAGATGACCTTGAAATTCCTTCTCTGAGACTACATGATTTCTATTCTAATGACATTTTTTTTGTTGTTTGTTTTCAGTGACCATATCATAATTATAGTTGTTTTCAAGTGTAATGTTATTCCTCATTTGAAAGAGAATGCAAATGTCTTACAAAATAAAAATCTGAATAAAACAGCTCCATTTGTTACAAGAAAAAATTTTGTTATTACCTATAACAATCAATGTACATCCCCAACTTAGAAGCACATTAAATCCTAAATTCAACTGAAAATGTTGTCTACAACATAAAATTCATTCTAAATTGATTTAACATCATAAATGTATAATTAAAATCAATTAATTCTAAAGCATTCCACTGTTTTACTTTTCCAAGATACTTTATTCTTTAAGAAGACTACATAATTTGTTTTTAAGAATGAAATTGTCAGGACCCAAATACCCATATCATTTCCCTTTCAAGAATTCAATCAAATCAAATTTCCCATCAAAAAGAAGGTATAACACACCAAAACCCAATATAGATGCAGAAAAATTACACATAGAACTTTCCTTAACTCTGAGGCTATTTTTCTTCAAACAAACAAAAAAGCCTTATGGAGGAAGTCTTGAATGTGTCTTAAACTTAATGAGGGGCACAGAAAAACATGGCATCCAGCTATGATCACCACTTGTCACTAAGGCAAATGAACCACACTAAATTGCCACAGAATATACCACTAACCTTTGAACTGAACTGCAAAATCGTGACAACCTGGCAGCTCAAGTGAAGTAAAAGAGAAAGATAATTGAACATCTATTCATGTTCTACTAAGAGGAAAAGGCCTATTTTAAATAGTTTCTTATGCACACAGACTCAATGGCACCCAAAGTTTGCCCAAATTAGTTTTAATCATAGAAAATTTCTCATGGCATGTTTCCTAATTGAATTCAATAGGTCATCAGGTACAACGTGTAAGAACTGTCCTTTTTTATCTAGAATTAAGAACATTACCAAAAAACAAGTTTTTCAATTGAATTATAAATCTGTCCTTACAAGGAAAGCAAGCAATTGCTTACATTTTGAAATCTGGTTATCATTATGCAAAAATTATCATGATAAATTGTCCCTTCCTTTTTTCTCAGTTGGTATATAGTTAAATATTTACCTTATTTCACCCAGGTGGTATGGTTCTTAAGGTCATGCCTTTAACCTATGTGACTCAATATTGTTGTCATGGACATTAGCAAGGGTAGAAAATACATCTTGAAAATAAAAACTCAGACTGCTATACATCACTGATTGCAAATATGGATGTCTACTACACAGATGTGAATTATCAAATTATGTTTGTCCATAGCACTGCTTCAGAAACAAGCTAACAGGTCATTTGAAATTTATGTCTAATAAGTTGGTAACTCATTAGCCAG
>NW_020949418.1:0-13574 GCF_900497805.2 Vombatus ursinus | reverse complement strand
ACATGCAAAATACTAAGAACTCCTGATCTACATGTCTTTTTTTTTTTTAAGTTTCTGAGCTCTAATCATCACTGTAAACTTAGGCTCCCACTTACCCAGTGTCTCTAATTTCCCTTTTTGTGAAAGTGTTACCTAAGGAAAGTTGGAGGTTAGTTTTCAACAATATAATCAACAACAAAATTTTAGTAAATGTCGTTACTAACTATGGAAAAATTTAGGTTAATTCCTAAAGATGCTAGTAGTCAGGATATTTCCATTTTCCACCATGGAAGAGGACTGATAAAAATGAGAGTAAAAAGCATATCTACTTTTTTTTGAGCATCAACTCAATCATCCCCAAAATTTTAAAATCAAGATTAAAAAAAGTCCCAAATAGATTTTATAAGCATGGAAATCATTAAACCATGAAGACGGCTGATGTCGTAACAAAATTAGTAAACAGCCACTAAAAATTCATTAAAAGTAGATTTATTGTTGTTTCTCTTTTTTGAAAAAAAAAAAAGTCTGTGCAATATGTGCTGTTCAAGACATTTTGGAATCTCGTTTGTTGTTCATCTCTTCTCAGGCGTCACTTTGGCAATGCTAGATGAGAAACATGGTACAGACACACAATTAGTAAGTACGAGAAGTAAGAAGGACAACTGTCATTTGTGTATGCTATTTTCCCAAATGCCCAGTCATATGTTAAAATATTTAATTCAAAGTTATATAGACCAAGTCTTTGAATGTGATCATATATACTACATGCATTGTGTTTAAAAAAGGAAAGAAAAGACAATAGTAGATCTGATTTCAACTAAACAAGTTTTCAGACTGAGTTATCTATTTTCTCTTACAGAACTGTATGAAATGATTCAAGGCCTCAAGTAATCATTTTAAATGTAATTGCAGAAGCCAATCTTAATAGTAATATGGACAGATTGCATTTGCATTGGTTTTCCTCTGTGATGTGCTTTTTTTTTTAAACCTATTTGTATCATAAAAGGGAGTAAAAATGAGATTGAAATAGCAAGGATATTTTTTTCCCCAGTGGAGATGTTAGTTTCTTACTGGAGAAGACATCCTAAATAGTTACAGTCTAAATTTTCAAATTTCCCATTCAAAGAACATTATGGTTTCCAGACAAGAGAAAGGGATGGGGGGGTTGGGGGGGAGGAGAAGAGATTATTTTGTTTTAAACAAATGGATTGATTCTCTGCTCTGTAGTTTGAATGAGTAGAGTAACTAAAAATTTGTTACATAAAAAATGTTAATAATGAGATTATTGGTAGTAATTACACATTAGTAAGCAAATTTTGAAGACATGATATATCAGCTGATCCTTAAAGTATACATTTAGTTCCTACTTTAATGAAATTTCTAAATTGTGGCAAAATTCTAAGTATTTCCAAAAGTGATAAATTTCCTTACATATGAACAATTCGTTTTCTTAAAAAGAGAATTTTCTTTTACTTAAAAAATTAGAATACCAAATAATAAGGAATGTAAGTAAAAAAAACAAACATATATGAAAATTCAGCAATTACCTCACTCTATTGAACATTCCAATTATTAGATTAATGATTACTCTCTAACTTACATGATGGTCATATAGTAGGCCTCATACAAAATAATTGTAATTAAGGTAATATCAGCACCGTATGGGGCTAAAGATTCTGTACAGACACAGATAAATTAACACAGATATGGTGTACTTTACATTTTATATTGCTTGCCTTATGGGTTTCAACTGTAGATTTAAAAATTGTATTATGGCAGGTTTTTGCATTTCATAACCTCTATAATTTATAAACAGACGAATGATTCATATGACTCACAACATTCTTTCCTAGAGCTGTTTATCAATAATTAAGTCGTTTTCTGTGAATATCATTCAATGTGTGAAGGAGGAAAACATGTTTTCTATATAAACCAGGCATAAACCTCTTGAATGTACCATATTTTTCCCTCTGATCCAATTTCCATCTGCAGTAAAACATCCATTTGGCCTGCAATTCGTTTTTCACCAGATTCAACCAAAAACAACTGACTTCTTCCCTCTAACAATCTATAAGAGCTTAGAAAAGGAACCAATTTATAATGAAGGAGACTGAATTTCTCATGGTTGGGTTGACTCAGGCAGAATAAACAGCTAATGCACATCTTGGTAAATTGGATTAGGCAGCTACAATGCCCAGATTCATCTTCACTGCCCCTTTCTCCTCTTCTATCGCTAGTACCATAAATACAAGATCTTTGAAGCATCCTCAGAGAGAATGCCCTTGCCCAGTGTCACAAAAAAAAAAAAAAAACTATACTAAGGCATCTACATAGGAGTTTAAAGCAAATATATGATTAAAGGACTATTTTTAATGTGCTAACAAGATCACATCTAACCCTTATTAAAGTGGCAAACAAGAAGGAAGAGACAAAAATCAGGTTTAGGCACACTATATTCCACTCCTTTGCTAGGAAATATAAGCACACTAACCTGAGAATACAGAGCATAGTATTTGTCAGTCCCCGTGTAATTGGATGTGGCTGTGAAAACTTCTGCTGCATATAATGACACCTCATTACTGATCAGGACAATAGTAATAAAAGTTTTGCCAAACTTAAATTTGCTTTACCTAAGTTTCTCAACTAGTAGTGCCAAATGATAAAGAAAAAAAGTTGTAGTTTTCTCATAAAATTAAAATGTCCTTTTTATGTTTAATGTATCGTTCTGAGCTCATTTCCAAAAAAAAAAAAATATTTTGCACAGCATGAAAGTTCTTATAATTTTATAAAGCCCAAAACGTAAGGTTTTCTGTGAATTCTTAGCAGTCATCCTTAAATGGAAGCAAAACAATAGCAGAATTTATCAGAACTAAACCTCTAGTTTCTAAACCTGGCCCCAATAGCTGGTTTGTCAGGGATTTATTGGTCCCCAATGCAAGTGAGTAGGACAATTTTTTTTTCTTTTAATGAATATAGCTCTGACTCTAGCTATATATAAGTTGCCATATTATTCATATAGCACATTTTCTTATGTAATATTTAGTAGGGAGAAAAGAGCTGTTTAATTCTGGTTGCCCACAGGTGTTTTAAAATATTCAAAGTCTTTTCAAATTGCTGCCCCTTTAAGTAGAGAGCTGCATTTAAACTACATATCCCAAATCAGGTGATAAGTCATCAACAAACTTCATCTTTAATTCATTCTGTAATTCTGAGTTGGAGAAAATTCAGAGCTTTCCTTTATTTCTAGAACAGTAACACCATAAACCCAACACTTTCATATCTTCATATGTATACCTTTACATTTGGACAAGAATCTTCAGGGAAATCTTTGGAAATAATGAGTCTGTTTTGAAGAAAGAGAAATGTATGCTCTCTAGTGGGAACTTTTTTATTTTATGCTGCAATTTAATGAAGATCCCAGTACAAAATCTTTAGATTTTAATTGATGGAAAGAAGATTTATTCCTGTGCATTATGTAGGTTCCAGTTTATGAGATGTCAGTTTGCACATATGAAATGAAAAGCCCCTTGGCTAAAAAAGAGAAACTGAAATCAAGTGTGAGTTACAGCAATTCCATCCCATAAGTGTTCTTGATCATGCGGTATAATGAAGAAAGATTATCTGTCTGAAAATACATTCAGGGGAAGCAGCATGGGAGTAAGAAAACCTTAGCTGAAAAAAAAAAATTAAAATATGAATGCTCTGAAGTATTAGAAAAGTAAGCTAAATACTAATAATATTTAAATTTATGATGTAAGTGCTAATATTTGGCAAGGATGCATGCTATCAATTTTATAGTCAGTTCACTTCACACATGAACATTACTTAATTATCAGATCACATCAAATCTAAGGCTGATCTGCCTATTGGCTCCTCCGTTGCACCAGGATCTGTCCTTTCAATAGGACAAATCAATAATTTACAAACATACGGAAGCCAGGCTTGGGACAATAAATAAACTCCACAGAAATAAGAACGCATGCTCACAATGTTAAAAAGAAAAAAGTTACCAGAAATGGAATCATAATGCAAGGTTGCTACTCTGAAGAGCTGAAAAGGCGACACTGTATGTTTTTGATTTTAAAACATTATCCTGCTACATTTAGGAGCTTAATTTATGGAACAATCAAGTGAGTTTCATATTTAACATAAAATGGCTGGCTATTATAAATTGCCTTGGATGAACATTTATGGGGACCGAGTTCCAGTGCAACTTCTGAACAACTTGTCACTTTTACTGTTGAGCAGTGATTTGTAAAAAATGATATGCTAACTAATCTGACCACATAATTCAAGGACACAAAAACAGCCATCAAGGAACAGCCAGAACTTACTTTTCAAGCCATTAAATTAATCAACATAGCTTAATTAAAGTCCTACTTGCACCTTTTTATTAAACCTGTTATTAATGTAGCTTTAAATGCAAACACTAACTCAAGTTGTCTGCAAAACTTAGATAATGAGCCATTGTTCACACAAGAAAGAACAAATCATGCCTTAGTACAACTTTGTCTCCAAAGAACTTTTCGGTTCTTTCCTAACTCAGATATGGATTTGTCCCTCCTCTCTCCTAGCAGGAACTTACCACAGCTGGCAACATAGCATCTTTAAAGTTACTCAAACTGTCTCAGGGAAGTGAAGTAGAATCCTTAAGATGGTGAAAGGAAAAGACAGGAGTCGAGAATAAGAATGACAGAAGCACCATGATCTGACTGCACAGATAATATTTTCCATATTACAGCAAGGAGGATTTTCTCATTAACATAGCATTCATGCCCTATCAGTGTTGTCCTGGTCCTTATTAGGATAGTACCTACCTGAACATGTCTCCTAAACCCTTCAGCATCCCTTTCTTGACCTTCATTTTGTCCTTTTCTTTATCCCTGTCTTTCTTTTTCTCTTTTCCAGTTTTTTCTTTTTTCCTATCAGTCTTATCTCCTTTCTCTTGGTTTCCATTCATTTGTCTCTCCAGAGAGTGGGATGGCTGGTCACTTGCTGTTGAAACAGATTCTCTTCCTGATCTTGAACTTTCTTCTGTGTCTTCTTCCACTGGGGAGAAAAGAAAGGAAAGAAAACACAATAAAGGGTCAGAGCCTGGGCAAAGCAGTAGTATGAAAAGAGAATACAAAAGATGGACAGGTTAAAAACAACCATGAAAACGTTTCCCTTTATTTAGCACGTTGGTCAAATAATTTCAGACAAAACTGCTGCTCTAGTTTATGGACTTGTCAGTATATACATGCCATACTGCCATTTTCCCCTGTGTGGAGCAACTGAGTGAAAAATCAATTATTACACACTTACTGTATGCCAGACACTGTGTAAGCACTAATGATACATCTACAAGCAAGCTAGACAGTTTCTGCCCTCAAGGAACTTACATTTTAATAGAAGACAAGATATATTGGGCAGTAAGAACCTATGAGTTGTGTATGCCTACTATACATGTATGTGTATGTGTGTAAGCTAATGTGCAAATAGATAATACTGTCAGTAATGAAGAAGAATGTTGCTTCACTGTGCTAATGGGAGTCAATATGGTCAAAGAGAAAGCGTGCTAGAACTGGAGCCTAGAGAGGTCTAGTTCAAATCTGATCTTGGATGCTTATTAGCTGTGTGATTCTAGCTTAATTGATTTGACCTTTCTGGCTTCAAATACAGGGTTATTATGAATAAAGAACTTTGTAGATCTTAAACTGCTATATAAATGGGAGTTATTGTCCTTTATTGTAGTATAGAAAGAGATGATTTGTGATTGAAAGCAGGACGCTGACTTCCTTTTACGTATAGGATAACACAGTTCTATAGCATGAATCACTGAGAAACCAAGACCCCTAGTACGACTCCCAACACTATCCTTGTGAGTGTGTCAAAACGAGAAAAAGAGGAAGCACAATCTGGTTCTTTCAAAGCAGTCCCTCAACTTGTCACTGAGGGCCATAACATGTACAGTGATTTTTCATGTATGGTAGACACCTATTTTCATCTGTCAAGTTGGGATAATTTTGCCAGTCACTGGTAGATGGAACCTGGGCCCATGATCCTGTGACGAACTATTTCCTCCTTGCTGGCTTGGATGCTTCTATTCACGTGCCCATTTGCACCTCTGGTACAGTGTACAGAGTGACACTAGTCACTAAGTTGCAGCTGGAGCAGGAGCCTGCAGAGCATAGGACTCCTTTCTCTTTCTGCCACAAAACCATGCCAATCTTCCTGTTTCATTTCAAAGTCTCAGTCCTTAACAGTTGGTCTAAGGCCATCTACATAGTGTCAAATGAACAGAGACCTAGAAATACAAATGATTGCAAAGATGACTTATCTACATCTATAAATTGATTAACTTGTGGAGGGATTACGGGGCACAACATTTCAGGCTTCTGCATGGTGTTAACCAAGTCATGGACGTAACAGAATCACCCCCAGTCCAGGATTTAACCTTGAAGAAATACAACATTAAAGGCCTATTTCAAGGCCCTTAAATAGATTTCTTTATTGGGAAAAATGACAGCAAAGGCCCAGAACTAGCTCCAAATGCTCCAAGGCACTCTCTGTGTTTAAAAAAAGAAAGAAAAGAAAACAGCAAGATGAAACATTAGCACTAGAGCACTGAGGTTACTTTTTGATTAATGTCAAAAACCAATCCATGAATCATTTTTTATAAAACTGCATCTCAAATAAACATCAATAGAACTCCTAAATCTCTCCTTGACAATTCATAGGTTTAAAAAACAATCCTCAAATAAAGGACGATAAATACAATTCTGGAGATGGTCAATTAGAAAAGAAAAAGATGAAGAAAAAATAATTTTCAGTATTTATGGAACTGGGGTTGCTTTGACCAGAGGTCATCAAATGATTAGATGGCTTTGGTCATTGAGACCCAAGGCAAAGAATTTACCCATTCAGGTTTGGGATTGGGTTTTGCATTTACAACTGCTGAGTTAGCATAGAACTATGTTGGTCAAAAAATTTAGGGATAGAAGCAAGACCTGTAATTTCACTGTCATAAGAAATTCCTTGTTGAGGATATTCCTTCTACCAATGCAGGATGGTAGGTTAAGTGCTATGCCAGGTTCACAGAGCGAGTATGTCTTTTCAGAGGTCAAACTTAAACCCAGGTCATCTGGCTCCCTACTATGCCACATTACCTCTTAGGCATGAGCCGTACGCAGTTTAAAAAGAAAGCCAACTACTATCAGAACAGGACAAGGTAACTTAGCTAAGAGTAGAGACCATGACATCGCTAGTATTTTCCCTAGAAGGAACCCATGAAATCAATGTTTTAATCTCCAGTTCTTATTTGCAGTGCTTGACACATAACAACTGCTTAATATGTTTGTGATTGACTACATCTAACCCCTTTTTTGTATAGATGAGGAAGCTAACACCCAGCAAGGTGAAGCTCTTTGGCCAATTGTATTGTATCAACACAGAGCTGGAACTCCAGGCCTATGAATCCATTCAAGTCAGTACTCTTGAGTATTTCTTTGCTTAATTTAATTTGGAGTTTTCCCCATTTGAATTCACCATACTGTAGCAAGTTAAATAATCTATCATCTATTTTCCACAAATACCTAGTTCAGGAGAAAAACACATCTATCACCCCCAGAATAGTAGAAGGACTATTGACCAAAAACTTAGAAGATCCAGATTCTAATGCCAGTTCTACTATTTATAAGCTCTGTGTTCTTGGTTTCCCACTAAGCTTAGATTTGATCATCTATAAAATGATAATGATGATACACACGACCTCACGGGATTATTATCAGGATCAAATAAAATAATGAACAGAAAACTACTTATAAAGTAGAAAGCACTGTTCAATTACAAGATAGCATAATTATTACCTGGTAATTAATTGTACCTTGCTATTTTAATAGTAATAAGCATTATTTGGGAACCTTTTGGACATGATATTGAGAAAAATGCCCTATTAGAGCAGTCCAATAGTGCAATGAGCTGTGCTCACAGGTGCTGACTCAACTTCATTGGAGGTCTTCCAGTAGACACTGGACAACCACTTGTCTGGTATATGATAATGGAGGATTCTTTCACATATGAATTGGATGAGATGGTTAATGACAACCCCTTGAATTTTAAAATCTTTAGGAACAACTCTCAAATAGGAGCTAGGAGACCGGTCTTCTCATCTCAATTTCCCAACTAAATAACTTAGTGACACTGGGCAAGTCAAAACCTCTCCACCTTGGTTTTTTCCTCTCTGAAATGAAGTTTTCTTTCAAGAGCAAGAGCCTTAGAACTAACGATGTAGAATGATCCGCAATCTTTCACAGGTCAAATGTGTATCCAAGTATAGAGACCTGGACTTGGATGGAGAAGACTTGGTCTTGAATCAGGCACTTTGTAACTGTGAGATCATGGGTAAATAACTTAAAATCTCAGAGTCTGTTTCCACAGCTGGAAAACGCAGATAATCCCTACATTTAGTGCTATTGTAAGGCTGCAAATCTTAAACTACTATATAAATATGAGTTAAGATACATATAGTAAGCAAATTGAAACTTTCAAGTGAAAATCTGAAGAATTCTATTGTTTACAGAATCTTCACATAAATGCTACAGGAAATGAAAGTTAATTCTAATACCAACTTCCACATCCCTTGTGGTGGCATTCAGTGAGGCTTTATAGAGTAAGTTGAATTGGACTGAACTTGTTACAAACCTCCACTCGCCTATCCTTTTTATCCTCCTCCTCATCATTATCAATCATCACATTCTATTGGAAGAAGAATCACCTGCATTTTTGACTCAATACCACTATGTTAAAAGAGCCGAGGAATCAAAAGCCCAGGTCTACTGATAAATTTACAAGATAAATATGGGGTAAATGTAAGGGTAAACTTTGCCTCATGATTTCCATCCAGTTAAAGAAACCTATTTACTACTTCTTTCAACCCCTAAAGTATATCTAAACTTCTCCATTCTCTGAGCATCTTGTATTTTTTCTCACCAAAACCTCACAGGCTACATTTTTGTACTTTGGTCAGTTACAGTAAGTTAGGGATTTCTTTCAAGTGGGCAAACCACAAATAGGCAGTTCTCTAAAACAATAAGTTACAGATAAGTTGTCAACCAGCATTGGGAGAGGGAATTTCCCAAAACAATGAGATTACAGACGCCTCCATTTCCCCAAAACCTGTAACTGTTACAGGTATCTTTATACGACTATGTCTTTATGTCTTCATTTGGAAGCAGGGACCAAACCTTCTGCTAGGACTGGGTGCCAAATATTAGACAAATCAATCCCCACTCAAGGCCAAGTGATGGTCCTTTAGCATTTAAACAGAAATGCAATATGATCAATTCTCAATCAATAGCAACAGAGTAATCTTCTAGCTTTCTGTACAAAGGTTTTGACAATAGTATGAGGGTGTGTTGGGGGGGAGGGGCCATATGCTTGATCTTGGCTCTGTCACAGAATTAAGAGATTGTTTTCACAAGTGAGTGTACATGAATGATGTATATTGGCAAACGCTAAAATATGTGTTTTTGTTTTTGTGGGTATGTGCGTCTATATATGCATATAAATGAATATACATATGTACTTTCACAGTTATGCTGGTACATATAGTACATTTGCTATTTTCTATAAGGAGTAAAAGAGAAAGGTTGAACTTTAGTATTTTGTCAAATGTCACTGAAAGTGACTTTTTTCTTTTAATATTTCTGATTAAAATCAAATGTCAGTGGACCCATTTTATTCCTCTAAGGAAGCACTCTTTTCAATGATCCTTGCATGTTTTGAAGACTGTTTGTGCTTATTTTAAGCAATCTAATTTAGATAACGCATTATCATAGAAAGTCTTCTGGGGGGAGAAGTGACTTAACTTATCCATTTGAATGCCAACTAATTAAAAAAATAGCATTTAACACTATGTGGCTTTGCTTTTCAGTCTGTGCATACAAACATAAGATGTTCATTTAAAATTTGGATTAGAAGTGCTTCATATAGCTAGGCAGCCAGGAGTGGTGGATAAATAATTGGCCTCAGAGACAGGATACCTGGGCTCAGGTTCTGTACTTGACACATCCTGGTTGTGTGAGAATGAGCACATCACCTGACCTCTAAGTGCCTAAGGCAGCTCCTTGAGCTTGAAGAACTTCAATGATTGCTGACCTGCAATGAATTCTCCAATTCCCCATAGCAATTAAATCACAGGTCAGCATGAAAAATAAATTTTTAAACAAAAAAAGCATCTAATGGGAAAACCTGAATGTTTCCTCTTCATACTCTTGCCCTATTGATGAATAAGTTCAATAGCATCATGATTGTTAAAAACTTTAACTTAACAGTACAAAAGCAGGCGTGCCTCTTAATCTCTTCCATTGATAACACAATAATCAAGTAAAATTTTAGGGAAAACAATGTTTATGACTTTAAAGAATCATCTTATAGAATTTTGTGGAGACTTTATAATTAAAGTATAAGAAAAAATATTTTCAGTCACTCAATAAAATATAGGAACGTACTCCCATAAAATATATTTATCTAGCAATCCATTAGTAATAATGTAGGAGCAAATTGCTTTGACCTATCGATGTTCTTAGGTGAAATTATAATACATAGAATTAATTAAGGATGACCATGCACTCGAATTTTTTCTACTGTGTTGAACTGACATATACATTTTTATAAGCTCCCATTCTCGTTTCCCATTTTTTGCTTATTCTTTACACATGTTTTATTTTCACAGCTAGTCTGCAAATAAAAAAGTATGTTCCTTTTCACACAAGCACAGAGTCTTGTTTCTGATTAATATCTCTAACCTCTTCCGCTCACTAAACTACGAGGACTTTTTTCATGTGATTACATAGACAGATAAGTAGATTTCAAGTTGCTTTTTTTAAAGAAGGTATGACACGAAGAAACTTGCACCTCTATCATGCAGTACAGTCATTCTGTAATGAAGATATACCTAATTACTATGTTTTCACCAGATGCAAATGTAGCTTGATTAAAATTCAAGTCCATGCTACAAATGAAGCTTGTGAATGCTCCAGCGGGCCAGCCACAGCACTAGCTCACCAGGAAGTTGAAAGGAGATTTTGGCTTTTGTGTTTCAAACAACATGAAGAAAACTTATTGGTGTTTCAATACAAACTAAAGGCTATGAAAGCTTCTTTTCCCTGCACCACCCGTACTATACACTTATTTTACTATCAAAAATATTGTTCCTCGTGACTCAAAGTCCTATGTTCATACAAGGATGACTATGCTTCTAAGGTCATACTTCCATGAGACAAGCTGTTCTTTTTTCAAAAGTCGTTTATTCAAGAGGTGTAGTGGGCACTGTGTTGGACCTTGAATAGGGAAGACTTGGGTTTGAATCAGAGACTTACGAACTGTGTAAACCTGGGTATGTTGGCCTAAATTTTCTCAGCTCCAGTTCCATGCAAAATGGAGTTAAAAATATTGACATTACTTCCAGTTATTGTTGTAAGGATAATATGAGACATTTCAGGTGCCTTGCAATGTTGAGAGCACTACTTGTATAGGTTACAAAGCAAATGTGTATGCTACAAGGTAGATTATAAGGAGGAGTGTCCAGGAAAGGCACAAAGGAGAACAGACTAGCTTTGGCTGCAGGATATATGAAAATCAAAGTACCCTTCCAGGTATTTGCTATGTTTTAACTCCTGCCTTAGTCATCAGTTTTCATTCACTGAATACAAGTCATCTTCCTTTGAGAAGAAAAGGATGAAAAATCTGGAGGAATATCTTTCTTACCTACTAGTTTCCTAAAGTCAATAAAGGATTAATAAGGCATGATGAAATAATCTTCAAAGGAAGACAAAAAGAAATATTTGAAGAATGTATAGGGAGAATTAAAAAATAAAGGGGGGAAGAGTGGGGAGGAGGGAGAGACTTAAAAATAAAAAAAAAACTGATGCTGCAGAAGAAGATAAATTTTATATCTGATATCATTGAAGCCAACAATCTAAGTGATAACCTTATTTAGATCCCTATGCAAGATGAATCTGGAATTTCTGAAGAAGCAAGAACATAAGATGTTCCAAGGAATATTCGTAGGTGTTAGCAAGTAAAAGAAACCAATTACTAGCCTAAGGATTCACATATTGGTTGGTAGTTCCTATCTGCTGAATGCAACAGAGAATGCAACACTCAAAGTCACATAGATAATGGGGAGGTATTCTAAATTCTAAAAGCATGTATTTGAGACGTAAAAGAGATTGATAAGAATTACCAGATACATTCACCACTATTTCTTTTTACTGATGCCATGGGAACAGAAAAAGAGACACTGGCTGTAATATCTCTAGGGTAGGGAACACCCTGGATAAGAAAACTTCTTCTTCCACTGTAGGTCAGCACCTCCTTTGTAATTTAGGCTTGGAGAGTAACCTAAAGCACTGAAAAGTTAAGGGACTTGCCCAGAGTCACGTATTCAGTGTGTATCAGAGAAGTGACTTAAGGTCAGGTCTTCCTGGCTTCAAGGCTGGTTTTCTATCCACTAAGCTATCTGTTTACGGGAACAGATACTAATTAATTGAAAGCAAAAATGTATGTCTGGTAACTTTGAAGATCTAGGGAGTAAAGATGAACTTGGCACCATGAGTATAATTGGTATGCCTTGTTTAAGTCGAAAATTATGACTTCGGAAGACTAAGGAAGATATGCAAAGTAAACAGTAGGCTACTTGGATGATACAAAATTACAAGATTTGTTCTTCTTAATGGTAGCTTACCAGAACAATGAGATCTTAAAAAGAAATGGAGGGCATCTCAGAAGGACCATGAAGAGTATTTTTGGCAGGAAATTTAACAAACAGTTTAAGAGGGCTTTATTCTAAGATTTGAAGGGGGAAGGAAAAAATAATCAAATAGACTATGAGCTCCTTGAAAGCAGGGATGATCTTTTGTCTTTCTTTGTATCCATAACACTTCACCCAGTGCCTGACACATAGTAGGTGTTTACCAATGTTTACTGAGTAACTAAAATAAAATGGTACAAGATACTATGAAGGATTGCAAATACGATACAGAATGAATAATAGTGATCAAAATTAATAATTCTGAAGTTGTACATAATAGATTTGCAGTTTCATGTAGATCATCTTTTTAAATTCTACTGTTATAGAAATCTGTTTTATTTCATAAATTAAAAATAAAATATATAAAAGAGAAAACAGAGAATATGATATAAAACAATATTTGTGGCTGATAGTAATCCACAGAGTATGGGTTATAAATTTAACTTGACATTTTTACTCCCATTGTTGTGATGGCAGGCAGGTAGGTGATTTGGGTGAACAATGTATTGGAGTTGGAGTCAAAAAGACCTGTACTGGAATCTCATCTGACAACTGTGTGACCTCTAAGTTTCAGTTTCCTCCTCTTTAAAGTGAGGATAATAGTAGCACCTACTCTCCAAGATTACTTTGAGGCTCAAATGAGATAACATAGTCATACAAGATAACATAGTTAAATGCTATACGTGCTTAAAGTGATCATAGCTTATCATGTTTAAAGTGCTGTACAGATGTGAATGATGATGATTTAGTAGTATGGAAATAATGACTAGACTATGGACAATGAAAAAAACACACCTTGTTT
>NW_020949417.1:0-13572 GCF_900497805.2 Vombatus ursinus | reverse complement strand
ACATGCAAAATACTAAGAACTCCTGATCTACATGTCTTTTTTTTTTTAAGTTTCTGAGCTCTAATCATCACTGTAAACTTAGGCTCCCACTTACCCAGTGTCTCTAATTTCCCTTTTTGTGAAAGTGTTACCTAAGGAAAGTTGGAGGTTAGTTTTCAACAATATAATCAACAACAAAATTTTAGTAAATGTCGTTACTAACTATGGAAAAATTTAGGTTAATTCCTAAAGATGCTAGTAGTCAGGATATTTCCATTTTCCACCATGGAAGAGGACTGATAAAAATGAGAGTAAAAAGCATATCTACTTTTTTTTGAGCATCAACTCAATCATCCCCAAAATTTTAAAATCAAGATTAAAAAAAGTCCCAAATAGATTTTATAAGCATGGAAATCATTAAACCATGAAGACGGCTGATGTCGTAACAAAATTAGTAAACAGCCACTAAAAATTCATTAAAAGTAGATTTATTGTTGTTTCTCTTTTTTGAAAAAAAAAAAAGTCTGTGCAATATGTGCTGTTCAAGACATTTTGGAATCTCGTTTGTTGTTCATCTCTTCTCAGGCGTCACTTTGGCAATGCTAGATGAGAAACATGGTACAGACACACAATTAGTAAGTACGAGAAGTAAGAAGGACAACTGTCATTTGTGTATGCTATTTTCCCAAATGCCCAGTCATATGTTAAAATATTTAATTCAAAGTTATATAGACCAAGTCTTTGAATGTGATCATATATACTACATGCATTGTGTTTAAAAAAGGAAAGAAAAGACAATAGTAGATCTGATTTCAACTAAACAAGTTTTCAGACTGAGTTATCTATTTTCTCTTACAGAACTGTATGAAATGATTCAAGGCCTCAAGTAATCATTTTAAATGTAATTGCAGAAGCCAATCTTAATAGTAATATGGACAGATTGCATTTGCATTGGTTTTCCTCTGTGATGTGCTTTTTTTTTTAAACCTATTTGTATCATAAAAGGGAGTAAAAATGAGATTGAAATAGCAAGGATATTTTTTTCCCCAGTGGAGATGTTAGTTTCTTACTGGAGAAGACATCCTAAATAGTTACAGTCTAAATTTTCAAATTTCCCATTCAAAGAACATTATGGTTTCCAGACAAGAGAAAGGGATGGGGGGGTTGGGGGGGAGGAGAAGAGATTATTTTGTTTTAAACAAATGGATTGATTCTCTGCTCTGTAGTTTGAATGAGTAGAGTAACTAAAAATTTGTTACATAAAAAATGTTAATAATGAGATTATTGGTAGTAATTACACATTAGTAAGCAAATTTTGAAGACATGATATATCAGCTGATCCTTAAAGTATACATTTAGTTCCTACTTTAATGAAATTTCTAAATTGTGGCAAAATTCTAAGTATTTCCAAAAGTGATAAATTTCCTTACATATGAACAATTCGTTTTCTTAAAAAGAGAATTTTCTTTTACTTAAAAAATTAGAATACCAAATAATAAGGAATGTAAGTAAAAAAAACAAACATATATGAAAATTCAGCAATTACCTCACTCTATTGAACATTCCAATTATTAGATTAATGATTACTCTCTAACTTACATGATGGTCATATAGTAGGCCTCATACAAAATAATTGTAATTAAGGTAATATCAGCACCGTATGGGGCTAAAGATTCTGTACAGACACAGATAAATTAACACAGATATGGTGTACTTTACATTTTATATTGCTTGCCTTATGGGTTTCAACTGTAGATTTAAAAATTGTATTATGGCAGGTTTTTGCATTTCATAACCTCTATAATTTATAAACAGACGAATGATTCATATGACTCACAACATTCTTTCCTAGAGCTGTTTATCAATAATTAAGTCGTTTTCTGTGAATATCATTCAATGTGTGAAGGAGGAAAACATGTTTTCTATATAAACCAGGCATAAACCTCTTGAATGTACCATATTTTTCCCTCTGATCCAATTTCCATCTGCAGTAAAACATCCATTTGGCCTGCAATTCGTTTTTCACCAGATTCAACCAAAAACAACTGACTTCTTCCCTCTAACAATCTATAAGAGCTTAGAAAAGGAACCAATTTATAATGAAGGAGACTGAATTTCTCATGGTTGGGTTGACTCAGGCAGAATAAACAGCTAATGCACATCTTGGTAAATTGGATTAGGCAGCTACAATGCCCAGATTCATCTTCACTGCCCCTTTCTCCTCTTCTATCGCTAGTACCATAAATACAAGATCTTTGAAGCATCCTCAGAGAGAATGCCCTTGCCCAGTGTCACAAAAAAAAAAAAAAAACTATACTAAGGCATCTACATAGGAGTTTAAAGCAAATATATGATTAAAGGACTATTTTTAATGTGCTAACAAGATCACATCTAACCCTTATTAAAGTGGCAAACAAGAAGGAAGAGACAAAAATCAGGTTTAGGCACACTATATTCCACTCCTTTGCTAGGAAATATAAGCACACTAACCTGAGAATACAGAGCATAGTATTTGTCAGTCCCCGTGTAATTGGATGTGGCTGTGAAAACTTCTGCTGCATATAATGACACCTCATTACTGATCAGGACAATAGTAATAAAAGTTTTGCCAAACTTAAATTTGCTTTACCTAAGTTTCTCAACTAGTAGTGCCAAATGATAAAGAAAAAAAGTTGTAGTTTTCTCATAAAATTAAAATGTCCTTTTTATGTTTAATGTATCGTTCTGAGCTCATTTCCAAAAAAAAAAAAATATTTTGCACAGCATGAAAGTTCTTATAATTTTATAAAGCCCAAAACGTAAGGTTTTCTGTGAATTCTTAGCAGTCATCCTTAAATGGAAGCAAAACAATAGCAGAATTTATCAGAACTAAACCTCTAGTTTCTAAACCTGGCCCCAATAGCTGGTTTGTCAGGGATTTATTGGTCCCCAATGCAAGTGAGTAGGACAATTTTTTTTTCTTTTAATGAATATAGCTCTGACTCTAGCTATATATAAGTTGCCATATTATTCATATAGCACATTTTCTTATGTAATATTTAGTAGGGAGAAAAGAGCTGTTTAATTCTGGTTGCCCACAGGTGTTTTAAAATATTCAAAGTCTTTTCAAATTGCTGCCCCTTTAAGTAGAGAGCTGCATTTAAACTACATATCCCAAATCAGGTGATAAGTCATCAACAAACTTCATCTTTAATTCATTCTGTAATTCTGAGTTGGAGAAAATTCAGAGCTTTCCTTTATTTCTAGAACAGTAACACCATAAACCCAACACTTTCATATCTTCATATGTATACCTTTACATTTGGACAAGAATCTTCAGGGAAATCTTTGGAAATAATGAGTCTGTTTTGAAGAAAGAGAAATGTATGCTCTCTAGTGGGAACTTTTTTATTTTATGCTGCAATTTAATGAAGATCCCAGTACAAAATCTTTAGATTTTAATTGATGGAAAGAAGATTTATTCCTGTGCATTATGTAGGTTCCAGTTTATGAGATGTCAGTTTGCACATATGAAATGAAAAGCCCCTTGGCTAAAAAAGAGAAACTGAAATCAAGTGTGAGTTACAGCAATTCCATCCCATAAGTGTTCTTGATCATGCGGTATAATGAAGAAAGATTATCTGTCTGAAAATACATTCAGGGGAAGCAGCATGGGAGTAAGAAAACCTTAGCTGAAAAAAAAAATTAAAATATGAATGCTCTGAAGTATTAGAAAAGTAAGCTAAATACTAATAATATTTAAATTTATGATGTAAGTGCTAATATTTGGCAAGGATGCATGCTATCAATTTTATAGTCAGTTCACTTCACACATGAACATTACTTAATTATCAGATCACATCAAATCTAAGGCTGATCTGCCTATTGGCTCCTCCGTTGCACCAGGATCTGTCCTTTCAATAGGACAAATCAATAATTTACAAACATACGGAAGCCAGGCTTGGGACAATAAATAAACTCCACAGAAATAAGAACGCATGCTCACAATGTTAAAAAGAAAAAAGTTACCAGAAATGGAATCATAATGCAAGGTTGCTACTCTGAAGAGCTGAAAAGGCGACACTGTATGTTTTTGATTTTAAAACATTATCCTGCTACATTTAGGAGCTTAATTTATGGAACAATCAAGTGAGTTTCATATTTAACATAAAATGGCTGGCTATTATAAATTGCCTTGGATGAACATTTATGGGGACCGAGTTCCAGTGCAACTTCTGAACAACTTGTCACTTTTACTGTTGAGCAGTGATTTGTAAAAAATGATATGCTAACTAATCTGACCACATAATTCAAGGACACAAAAACAGCCATCAAGGAACAGCCAGAACTTACTTTTCAAGCCATTAAATTAATCAACATAGCTTAATTAAAGTCCTACTTGCACCTTTTTATTAAACCTGTTATTAATGTAGCTTTAAATGCAAACACTAACTCAAGTTGTCTGCAAAACTTAGATAATGAGCCATTGTTCACACAAGAAAGAACAAATCATGCCTTAGTACAACTTTGTCTCCAAAGAACTTTTCGGTTCTTTCCTAACTCAGATATGGATTTGTCCCTCCTCTCTCCTAGCAGGAACTTACCACAGCTGGCAACATAGCATCTTTAAAGTTACTCAAACTGTCTCAGGGAAGTGAAGTAGAATCCTTAAGATGGTGAAAGGAAAAGACAGGAGTCGAGAATAAGAATGACAGAAGCACCATGATCTGACTGCACAGATAATATTTTCCATATTACAGCAAGGAGGATTTTCTCATTAACATAGCATTCATGCCCTATCAGTGTTGTCCTGGTCCTTATTAGGATAGTACCTACCTGAACATGTCTCCTAAACCCTTCAGCATCCCTTTCTTGACCTTCATTTTGTCCTTTTCTTTATCCCTGTCTTTCTTTTTCTCTTTTCCAGTTTTTTCTTTTTTCCTATCAGTCTTATCTCCTTTCTCTTGGTTTCCATTCATTTGTCTCTCCAGAGAGTGGGATGGCTGGTCACTTGCTGTTGAAACAGATTCTCTTCCTGATCTTGAACTTTCTTCTGTGTCTTCTTCCACTGGGGAGAAAAGAAAGGAAAGAAAACACAATAAAGGGTCAGAGCCTGGGCAAAGCAGTAGTATGAAAAGAGAATACAAAAGATGGACAGGTTAAAAACAACCATGAAAACGTTTCCCTTTATTTAGCACGTTGGTCAAATAATTTCAGACAAAACTGCTGCTCTAGTTTACGGACTTGTCAGTATATACATGCCATACTGCCATTTTCCCCTGTGTGGAGCAACTGAGTGAAAAATCAATTATTACACACTTACTGTATGCCAGACACTGTGTAAGCACTAATGATACATCTACAAGCAAGCTAGACAGTTTCTGCCCTCAAGGAACTTACATTTTAATAGAAGACAAGATATATTGGGCAGTAAGAACCTATGAGTTGTGTATGCCTACTATACATGTATGTGTATGTGTGTAAGCTAATGTGCAAATAGATAATACTGTCAGTAATGAAGAAGAATGTTGCTTCACTGTGCTAATGGGAGTCAATATGGTCAAAGAGAAAGCGTGCTAGAACTGGAGCCTAGAGAGGTCTAGTTCAAATCTGATCTTGGATGCTTATTAGCTGTGTGATTCTAGCTTAATTGATTTGACCTTTCTGGCTTCAAATACAGGGTTATTATGAATAAAGAACTTTGTAGATCTTAAACTGCTATATAAATGGGAGTTATTGTCCTTTATTGTAGTATAGAAAGAGATGATTTGTGATTGAAAGCAGGACGCTGACTTCCTTTTACGTATAGGATAACACAGTTCTATAGCATGAATCACTGAGAAACCAAGACCCCTAGTACGACTCCCAACACTATCCTTGTGAGTGTGTCAAAACGAGAAAAAGAGGAAGCACAATCTGGTTCTTTCAAAGCAGTCCCTCAACTTGTCACTGAGGGCCATAACATGTACAGTGATTTTTCATGTATGGTAGACACCTATTTTCATCTGTCAAGTTGGGATAATTTTGCCAGTCACTGGTAGATGGAACCTGGGCCCATGATCCTGTGACGAACTATTTCCTCCTTGCTGGCTTGGATGCTTCTATTCACGTGCCCATTTGCACCTCTGGTACAGTGTACAGAGTGACACTAGTCACTAAGTTGCAGCTGGAGCAGGAGCCTGCAGAGCATAGGACTCCTTTCTCTTTCTGCCACAAAACCATGCCAATCTTCCTGTTTCATTTCAAAGTCTCAGTCCTTAACAGTTGGTCTAAGGCCATCTACATAGTGTCAAATGAACAGAGACCTAGAAATACAAATGATTGCAAAGATGACTTATCTACATCTATAAATTGATTAACTTGTGGAGGGATTACGGGGCACAACATTTCAGGCTTCTGCATGGTGTTAACCAAGTCATGGACGTAACAGAATCACCCCCAGTCCAGGATTTAACCTTGAAGAAATACAACATTAAAGGCCTATTTCAAGGCCCTTAAATAGATTTCTTTATTGGGAAAAATGACAGCAAAGGCCCAGAACTAGCTCCAAATGCTCCAAGGCACTCTCTGTGTTTAAAAAAAGAAAGAAAAGAAAACAGCAAGATGAAACATTAGCACTAGAGCACTGAGGTTACTTTTTGATTAATGTCAAAAACCAATCCATGAATCATTTTTTATAAAACTGCATCTCAAATAAACATCAATAGAACTCCTAAATCTCTCCTTGACAATTCATAGGTTTAAAAAACAATCCTCAAATAAAGGACGATAAATACAATTCTGGAGATGGTCAATTAGAAAAGAAAAAGATGAAGAAAAAATAATTTTCAGTATTTATGGAACTGGGGTTGCTTTGACCAGAGGTCATCAAATGATTAGATGGCTTTGGTCATTGAGACCCAAGGCAAAGAATTTACCCATTCAGGTTTGGGATTGGGTTTTGCATTTACAACTGCTGAGTTAGCATAGAACTATGTTGGTCAAAAAATTTAGGGATAGAAGCAAGACCTGTAATTTCACTGTCATAAGAAATTCCTTGTTGAGGATATTCCTTCTACCAATGCAGGATGGTAGGTTAAGTGCTATGCCAGGTTCACAGAGCGAGTATGTCTTTTCAGAGGTCAAACTTAAACCCAGGTCATCTGGCTCCCTACTATGCCACATTACCTCTTAGGCATGAGCCGTACGCAGTTTAAAAAGAAAGCCAACTACTATCAGAACAGGACAAGGTAACTTAGCTAAGAGTAGAGACCATGACATCGCTAGTATTTTCCCTAGAAGGAACCCATGAAATCAATGTTTTAATCTCCAGTTCTTATTTGCAGTGCTTGACACATAACAACTGCTTAATATGTTTGTGATTGACTACATCTAACCCCTTTTTTGTATAGATGAGGAAGCTAACACCCAGCAAGGTGAAGCTCTTTGGCCAATTGTATTGTATCAACACAGAGCTGGAACTCCAGGCCTATGAATCCATTCAAGTCAGTACTCTTGAGTATTTCTTTGCTTAATTTAATTTGGAGTTTTCCCCATTTGAATTCACCATACTGTAGCAAGTTAAATAATCTATCATCTATTTTCCACAAATACCTAGTTCAGGAGAAAAACACATCTATCACCCCCAGAATAGTAGAAGGACTATTGACCAAAAACTTAGAAGATCCAGATTCTAATGCCAGTTCTACTATTTATAAGCTCTGTGTTCTTGGTTTCCCACTAAGCTTAGATTTGATCATCTATAAAATGATAATGATGATACACACGACCTCACGGGATTATTATCAGGATCAAATAAAATAATGAACAGAAAACTACTTATAAAGTAGAAAGCACTGTTCAATTACAAGATAGCATAATTATTACCTGGTAATTAATTGTACCTTGCTATTTTAATAGTAATAAGCATTATTTGGGAACCTTTTGGACATGATATTGAGAAAAATGCCCTATTAGAGCAGTCCAATAGTGCAATGAGCTGTGCTCACAGGTGCTGACTCAACTTCATTGGAGGTCTTCCAGTAGACACTGGACAACCACTTGTCTGGTATATGATAATGGAGGATTCTTTCACATATGAATTGGATGAGATGGTTAATGACAACCCCTTGAATTTTAAAATCTTTAGGAACAACTCTCAAATAGGAGCTAGGAGACCGGTCTTCTCATCTCAATTTCCCAACTAAATAACTTAGTGACACTGGGCAAGTCAAAACCTCTCCACCTTGGTTTTTTCCTCTCTGAAATGAAGTTTTCTTTCAAGAGCAAGAGCCTTAGAACTAACGATGTAGAATGATCCGCAATCTTTCACAGGTCAAATGTGTATCCAAGTATAGAGACCTGGACTTGGATGGAGAAGACTTGGTCTTGAATCAGGCACTTTGTAACTGTGAGATCATGGGTAAATAACTTAAAATCTCAGAGTCTGTTTCCACAGCTGGAAAACGCAGATAATCCCTACATTTAGTGCTATTGTAAGGCTGCAAATCTTAAACTACTATATAAATATGAGTTAAGATACATATAGTAAGCAAATTGAAACTTTCAAGTGAAAATCTGAAGAATTCTATTGTTTACAGAATCTTCACATAAATGCTACAGGAAATGAAAGTTAATTCTAATACCAACTTCCACATCCCTTGTGGTGGCATTCAGTGAGGCTTTATAGAGTAAGTTGAATTGGACTGAACTTGTTACAAACCTCCACTCGCCTATCCTTTTTATCCTCCTCCTCATCATTATCAATCATCACATTCTATTGGAAGAAGAATCACCTGCATTTTTGACTCAATACCACTATGTTAAAAGAGCCGAGGAATCAAAAGCCCAGGTCTACTGATAAATTTACAAGATAAATATGGGGTAAATGTAAGGGTAAACTTTGCCTCATGATTTCCATCCAGTTAAAGAAACCTATTTACTACTTCTTTCAACCCCTAAAGTATATCTAAACTTCTCCATTCTCTGAGCATCTTGTATTTTTTCTCACCAAAACCTCACAGGCTACATTTTTGTACTTTGGTCAGTTACAGTAAGTTAGGGATTTCTTTCAAGTGGGCAAACCACAAATAGGCAGTTCTCTAAAACAATAAGTTACAGATAAGTTGTCAACCAGCATTGGGAGAGGGAATTTCCCAAAACAATGAGATTACAGACGCCTCCATTTCCCCAAAACCTGTAACTGTTACAGGTATCTTTATACGACTATGTCTTTATGTCTTCATTTGGAAGCAGGGACCAAACCTTCTGCTAGGACTGGGTGCCAAATATTAGACAAATCAATCCCCACTCAAGGCCAAGTGATGGTCCTTTAGCATTTAAACAGAAATGCAATATGATCAATTCTCAATCAATAGCAACAGAGTAATCTTCTAGCTTTCTGTACAAAGGTTTTGACAATAGTATGAGGGTGTGTTGGGGGGGAGGGGCCATATGCTTGATCTTGGCTCTGTCACAGAATTAAGAGATTGTTTTCACAAGTGAGTGTACATGAATGATGTATATTGGCAAACGCTAAAATATGTGTTTTTGTTTTTGTGGGTATGTGCGTCTATATATGCATATAAATGAATATACATATGTACTTTCACAGTTATGCTGGTACATATAGTACATTTGCTATTTTCTATAAGGAGTAAAAGAGAAAGGTTGAACTTTAGTATTTTGTCAAATGTCACTGAAAGTGACTTTTTTCTTTTAATATTTCTGATTAAAATCAAATGTCAGTGGACCCATTTTATTCCTCTAAGGAAGCACTCTTTTCAATGATCCTTGCATGTTTTGAAGACTGTTTGTGCTTATTTTAAGCAATCTAATTTAGATAACGCATTATCATAGAAAGTCTTCTGGGGGGAGAAGTGACTTAACTTATCCATTTGAATGCCAACTAATTAAAAAAATAGCATTTAACACTATGTGGCTTTGCTTTTCAGTCTGTGCATACAAACATAAGATGTTCATTTAAAATTTGGATTAGAAGTGCTTCATATAGCTAGGCAGCCAGGAGTGGTGGATAAATAATTGGCCTCAGAGACAGGATACCTGGGCTCAGGTTCTGTACTTGACACATCCTGGTTGTGTGAGAATGAGCACATCACCTGACCTCTAAGTGCCTAAGGCAGCTCCTTGAGCTTGAAGAACTTCAATGATTGCTGACCTGCAATGAATTCTCCAATTCCCCATAGCAATTAAATCACAGGTCAGCATGAAAAATAAATTTTTAAACAAAAAAAGCATCTAATGGGAAAACCTGAATGTTTCCTCTTCATACTCTTGCCCTATTGATGAATAAGTTCAATAGCATCATGATTGTTAAAAACTTTAACTTAACAGTACAAAAGCAGGCGTGCCTCTTAATCTCTTCCATTGATAACACAATAATCAAGTAAAATTTTAGGGAAAACAATGTTTATGACTTTAAAGAATCATCTTATAGAATTTTGTGGAGACTTTATAATTAAAGTATAAGAAAAAATATTTTCAGTCACTCAATAAAATATAGGAACGTACTCCCATAAAATATATTTATCTAGCAATCCATTAGTAATAATGTAGGAGCAAATTGCTTTGACCTATCGATGTTCTTAGGTGAAATTATAATACATAGAATTAATTAAGGATGACCATGCACTCGAATTTTTTCTACTGTGTTGAACTGACATATACATTTTTATAAGCTCCCATTCTCGTTTCCCATTTTTTGCTTATTCTTTACACATGTTTTATTTTCACAGCTAGTCTGCAAATAAAAAAGTATGTTCCTTTTCACACAAGCACAGAGTCTTGTTTCTGATTAATATCTCTAACCTCTTCCGCTCACTAAACTACGAGGACTTTTTTCATGTGATTACATAGACAGATAAGTAGATTTCAAGTTGCTTTTTTTAAAGAAGGTATGACACGAAGAAACTTGCACCTCTATCATGCAGTACAGTCATTCTGTAATGAAGATATACCTAATTACTATGTTTTCACCAGATGCAAATGTAGCTTGATTAAAATTCAAGTCCATGCTACAAATGAAGCTTGTGAATGCTCCAGCGGGCCAGCCACAGCACTAGCTCACCAGGAAGTTGAAAGGAGATTTTGGCTTTTGTGTTTCAAACAACATGAAGAAAACTTATTGGTGTTTCAATACAAACTAAAGGCTATGAAAGCTTCTTTTCCCTGCACCACCCGTACTATACACTTATTTTACTATCAAAAATATTGTTCCTCGTGACTCAAAGTCCTATGTTCATACAAGGATGACTATGCTTCTAAGGTCATACTTCCATGAGACAAGCTGTTCTTTTTTCAAAAGTCGTTTATTCAAGAGGTGTAGTGGGCACTGTGTTGGACCTTGAATAGGGAAGACTTGGGTTTGAATCAGAGACTTACGAACTGTGTAAACCTGGGTATGTTGGCCTAAATTTTCTCAGCTCCAGTTCCATGCAAAATGGAGTTAAAAATATTGACATTACTTCCAGTTATTGTTGTAAGGATAATATGAGACATTTCAGGTGCCTTGCAATGTTGAGAGCACTACTTGTATAGGTTACAAAGCAAATGTGTATGCTACAAGGTAGATTATAAGGAGGAGTGTCCAGGAAAGGCACAAAGGAGAACAGACTAGCTTTGGCTGCAGGATATATGAAAATCAAAGTACCCTTCCAGGTATTTGCTATGTTTTAACTCCTGCCTTAGTCATCAGTTTTCATTCACTGAATACAAGTCATCTTCCTTTGAGAAGAAAAGGATGAAAAATCTGGAGGAATATCTTTCTTACCTACTAGTTTCCTAAAGTCAATAAAGGATTAATAAGGCATGATGAAATAATCTTCAAAGGAAGACAAAAAGAAATATTTGAAGAATGTATAGGGAGAATTAAAAAATAAAGGGGGGAAGAGTGGGGAGGAGGGAGAGACTTAAAAATAAAAAAAAAACTGATGCTGCAGAAGAAGATAAATTTTATATCTGATATCATTGAAGCCAACAATCTAAGTGATAACCTTATTTAGATCCCTATGCAAGATGAATCTGGAATTTCTGAAGAAGCAAGAACATAAGATGTTCCAAGGAATATTCGTAGGTGTTAGCAAGTAAAAGAAACCAATTACTAGCCTAAGGATTCACATATTGGTTGGTAGTTCCTATCTGCTGAATGCAACAGAGAATGCAACACTCAAAGTCACATAGATAATGGGGAGGTATTCTAAATTCTAAAAGCATGTATTTGAGACGTAAAAGAGATTGATAAGAATTACCAGATACATTCACCACTATTTCTTTTTACTGATGCCATGGGAACAGAAAAAGAGACACTGGCTGTAATATCTCTAGGGTAGGGAACACCCTGGATAAGAAAACTTCTTCTTCCACTGTAGGTCAGCACCTCCTTTGTAATTTAGGCTTGGAGAGTAACCTAAAGCACTGAAAAGTTAAGGGACTTGCCCAGAGTCACGTATTCAGTGTGTATCAGAGAAGTGACTTAAGGTCAGGTCTTCCTGGCTTCAAGGCTGGTTTTCTATCCACTAAGCTATCTGTTTACGGGAACAGATACTAATTAATTGAAAGCAAAAATGTATGTCTGGTAACTTTGAAGATCTAGGGAGTAAAGATGAACTTGGCACCATGAGTATAATTGGTATGCCTTGTTTAAGTCGAAAATTATGACTTCGGAAGACTAAGGAAGATATGCAAAGTAAACAGTAGGCTACTTGGATGATACAAAATTACAAGATTTGTTCTTCTTAATGGTAGCTTACCAGAACAATGAGATCTTAAAAAGAAATGGAGGGCATCTCAGAAGGACCATGAAGAGTATTTTTGGCAGGAAATTTAACAAACAGTTTAAGAGGGCTTTATTCTAAGATTTGAAGGGGGAAGGAAAAAATAATCAAATAGACTATGAGCTCCTTGAAAGCAGGGATGATCTTTTGTCTTTCTTTGTATCCATAACACTTCACCCAGTGCCTGACACATAGTAGGTGTTTACCAATGTTTACTGAGTAACTAAAATAAAATGGTACAAGATACTATGAAGGATTGCAAATACGATACAGAATGAATAATAGTGATCAAAATTAATAATTCTGAAGTTGTACATAATAGATTTGCAGTTTCATGTAGATCATCTTTTTAAATTCTACTGTTATAGAAATCTGTTTTATTTCATAAATTAAAAATAAAATATATAAAAGAGAAAACAGAGAATATGATATAAAACAATATTTGTGGCTGATAGTAATCCACAGAGTATGGGTTATAAATTTAACTTGACATTTTTACTCCCATTGTTGTGATGGCAGGCAGGTAGGTGATTTGGGTGAACAATGTATTGGAGTTGGAGTCAAAAAGACCTGTACTGGAATCTCATCTGACAACTGTGTGACCTCTAAGTTTCAGTTTCCTCCTCTTTAAAGTGAGGATAATAGTAGCACCTACTCTCCAAGATTACTTTGAGGCTCAAATGAGATAACATAGTCATACAAGATAACATAGTTAAATGCTATACGTGCTTAAAGTGATCATAGCTTATCATGTTTAAAGTGCTGTACAGATGTGAATGATGATGATTTAGTAGTATGGAAATAATGACTAGACTATGGACAATGAAAAAAACACACCTTGTTT
>NW_020949416.1:0-8968 GCF_900497805.2 Vombatus ursinus | reverse complement strand
GCCTAAGTCCCTCTACACATAGGCGTTTTTCCCGTATTTGTCGAAGCTTACTTCAGTGTTATCTGAAGCCCCTGGGGGCAAGCGAGCCGGACCCATGGAGGGCACTACAGTCATGGACGTCTTGTAGGGTACGCTGCAAGCAGGATGGGGACAAGAGTCAGGCGATGAAGTCCCTTCCCCTCCTTTACAGCTGCCCTCCCTATGCCCCCTCCCCAAGCTCACCTTGTTGAGCGTCTCTCTGATGGGCAGCAGCAGTGGCCACAGAGTAAGACACCCCCGATGATGCAGAGCAGAGAGGCACTCCAGCCTAGGTACAGGGCAGGGCCCAGCTCGTACCTGGGGGCAGCACAGAGTTGGAATGGTCAAGGGATGGAGCCCTGGGGCCAGTGCTGAAGAGGAGAACTGAAAGGGGCAGGGGTCCTTACAGATGTGTGGGATGGGTTCAGAGTGAGGTGGGCAGGGCAGGACAGGACCTGAGAGGTGAAGAGTGGAACAGGGCTGTGAAACTCTGTGGCTGGGGATGGAACCTGAGGGCAAACAGAATGCTAGAAAGAGTTCCCATACTTACTTGGTCCCAGCATACAAGGGGTCAAAGAATTCTTGGGTGATATTAGAGGCATACCAGGAGATAGTCACCATCCCACAAATACCTAAGAGAGGGAAGATGGGAGGAAGGAAGAATTACACTGAACCTCCACTGAACCCCGCCCCCCAGCTTCCCACACCTACTCCATAGAAGGAAAGAGAACAAGGAACAAAGCCATAGGAGGGAAATGGGAAAAGAGAGAAACCCTAAAGAGAACCTGTGCTCTCACAGGTAGGGGAGAGGATGGATGGTTCAATGAGAAGTGGAGGTGTGGGTCCTAAAAGACTTTCATCTGCCAGATCCTACATGAAAACGATGAAACTCACAATGAAAGTAAATTTCCTCAGCCAGGAATTCAAGGCCCTCCACAATCTGACCCTACCCACCCTCTGGGCCTTATTGGTTTATCATGGATCTAAGTCAAAATGATTTTATCATTTCTCTGACCATGCCTTGCATATTCCCACTTCTGTACCTCTGGTGAGTATCTTCTTCCCTGGTTCAAGTTTTCTCTGTCCTTCCAGCTCAAGGCACGCCTCTCACACCAAACTTTCCTGGAATATTTGACCCAAAATATTTTCTCCCTCCTATAAGCTGCTAAAGCATATTCTGCCCTGTATTATTAAGTATCATTTCTTTTTTTTTCTCCGTATCCACATAAACAGGCCCACTGTCATACAGCAAAGGGCTTATGTGCCAGGCTTTGTTCTAAGTGCTTCAGACACAAATACAAAGGTGAAGTAAGTCCTGCCCTCAAAGAGTATATATTTGTATTTTTTTTTATTCTGAACTTAATCACCAAATAAAATGGGCATTTCCAAATACAAAGCAGAGCAAAAGGGGGGAGAAATTATACATAAACTTGTATGATCTAGGGTTAGCTATCTTTTCACCTATGTTGAAGAGAGCTGGAAGAAGTCACACAATCCTGCTGACGGAGTACATTATACGTTTTTTACTTCAACTGGGGTATAAATGCAACAAGACAATCCTTTTATTCTGGAATTAAGGGAGACTGGGGAAGCCTTCCTGAAGGAGACGGGATTTTAGTTGGAGCTTAAAGGAAGCCAGGGAGGTCAGTAATCAGAGTAGAGGAGGGAGAGTGTGTCAGGTATGGCAGACAGACAGTGAGAATGTCTGGACCTGAGGGATTAAGTGTTTTATTTGTGGAAGAGCCAGAAGGCCAGTGTCACTGGATCAAAGAGTACGTGTTAGGGAGTAAAGTGAAAAAAGGCTACAAAGGTAGGAGGGGCTAGGTTATGAAGGGGTTTTAATGCCAAACAGAGCATTTTGTATTTACCCCTGGAGGTAATAAAAAGCCACAGGAATTTATTGGGGGGATGTGTGTGACATGATAAAACTACCGTTACTTAATTGGTAGAGAAAATTTCCTCATCCAGAAGTTCCCTATACCAATAAAATCACAGTCCTAAGGGAATTGTGGGAATTGAGAGAACTACACTGACTCCATCTTGTGACTCAGTTCTGGATCTAGCTCAGTTCCCTTTCTATCCAATTATGGGTCTAGTCCATTTTGTCTTGTAAGAAAACTTTATTCAGTTATGGGAACTGTGAGAACCTAGCCCTCCTCTTTATTAAAGACCTCCTATTTTTCTAAGACCCTTTACTAAGGACCTAGGTTATGATGACCAGAAATCGAGCTAGATCCAAAGACTGAGGCAAAGAGTTTTCTCACAATCATACATCTCAAGCAGCTCATATGTCTTATTTGAAAACTGGCTCCATAGTGGTCAATCAGTTACTGTTTTCTTGTTCCTTTGATTGAACATGGACACTTGGAGGGGACTGGGATACCTCTTTTCCTGATTTGGGGAACTGCACCTGTTCACCACCACCACCACCCCTTCTCCACTTGTAAAGCCCTTAATCTTTCCTCCAATTAGAAATCAGATTACTTAATCTTTTATCCTGGTTTATATCCTGTTTTCTTTGTTTTCTTTTAAAGCATAAAAATCTGTCTCACCCCGTATTCAGGGTCCAGTGCTAAGCTGAGGAGGCCTGGTCCCAATCTGTTATACAGTTGGTATGTATTGCTTAATAAAGTGATATGATCAGAAGCTCGAACCTCTGTTTCCTCAGTTATTTCCAAGTTTCACTTGTCATAGTCCCTATCCCTGAATTCCCTATTTCACTCCACACATTAGATATTCCAAATTTTATTTTGTCTCCTCAAGCCTACCACCTTTGTCTCTAACCCTTTCAGCTGAGGACACTGGATCTTATTTTAATTAGAAAATTTAGGAAAATTTTCACCATGAACTCTTTCTTTTCTCCTCTTTAAGCTTAAAACCACTTGATTAACATCATCCCTCTCTCCTTTCTCCCAGTGTCTGCTGAGGTAGTCTTTCTCCTTCCCAAGGCCAAATCCTCTAATGTCAGTCTAGTGGTATTTATTAAGTGTCTGCCATGTATTAGGCACTGTGCTAAATTCTGTGGATACAAAGAAAAGCAAAAGCCTCTCATGAAGCTCTAATGAGGAAGTCAATATGCAAACAATTGTGTACAAACAAGCATGTACAACTATGTACAAACAAACATGATAAATTAGGGGTAGCCCTCAGAGGGAAAGATTAAGGAAGACTAGGCAAGACTTCTTGCAGAAGATGAGACTTTAGCTGAGAATTGAAGGAAACCAGTCAGAAGATAGAGTGTCATGCTCTAGAATACCAAGGAGGCCAGTGTGTCACTGCATCATAGAGTACATGGCGGGGAGTAGGGTGTAAGAAGATTGGAAATGTAGGAAGGGATCAAGTTATTAAGGACTTTAAAAGCCAAACAGAGGATTTTAGATTTGACCCTGAAGGTGATAGGTAGCCACTGGAGTTTATTGAATAGGGAGATCTGGATGTTAGGAAGATCAATTTGACAGCTTGACTGGAGGATAGATTACAGCAGGGAGACTTGAGGTAGGGAGACCAATCGGAAAAAGACAAATCAGAAATAACAGTCCAGGCATAAAGCTGTAAGGGCCTGCATGAAAGTTGTTGGAGTAATAGAGGAGAGAAGGGGCATGTGTGAGAGATGTAACAAAAGCAGAGACAACAGGATTTGACAACTGGTTGGCTGTGGTGTTGGATATGATCTCATCCCCTCCTATATTCTCTAGCATGTTAGCCATTCAAATATTCCCTCCTCTCTAATCATACATCTCTCCCTGTCTACTGTCAGTCAAACATTTATTAAGCACATACTATGTGCCAGGAACTGTCCCAAGCTTTGGGGACACAAAAATCGGCAAAAGATAGTCTCTGCCCTCAAGAAGCTCATAAACTAAGGGAAGAGGAGAGCAAACAAATATGTACAAACAAGCTATACAGAGGATAAATAGGAAATAATTCAGAGGAAAGACACTAGAATTAAGAGGGTTTGGGAAAACCCTTCCCGTAGAAGATGGGGTTTTAGATGGGATTTAAAGGTAGCCAGGGAAGTCAGCAGGCAGAAATGAGGAGGGAAAGCATTCCAGGGATGGGGGCAGTCAGAGAAAATGTCCAGAGCTGAGAGACAGAACATCTTGTTCTTAAAAGAACCAAAAGATCAGTGTTAGAGCAAAGACTACGGAGCAGGGAGTAAGACTAGAGATGAAGGAGGAGGCTAGGATATGAAGGCTATTGAAAGCCAAACAGAGGATTTTGTATTTGATTCTGGATTTTAATACTAGTCCCTTCCCTACTGCCTTCAAATATGCCCGTGTCCTTCACTCTTAAAAAAAAAAAAATGTGTTGCACAATACTATCTCCTCAAGCTATCATCATGTATCTCTCCTCCCTTTTCCTACCGAAAGCTTAGAAGAATCCCTCTATACTCTCATTAGAGGCTCCATTTCCTTTCCTTTCCCTCATTCCTCAACCCTTTTACTTCATCACTCATCTGAAACTACTCTCTCTAAATTTATCAGTATTCTCTTAATTGCCAGATCTGATGGTCTTTTCCAGTCCTTGTCCTTCTTGACCTTTCTGCTGACATTTGACCCTGCTGACAACCTTCATCTCCTGGGTACTCTTGACTCTCTGGGTTTTGTAAGATTTCTGTCTAGTTCTCTTCCTACCTATGTGATTGATCTTTCTGTTTCCTTTGCTGGTTCATCATCCATCTGAAAACTTTGGGTATTTGCCAAGGCTCTGTCCTGGCCCTCTTCTCTTTTGACATTCTCTCTCAGTGATTTTCATCAGCTCCCATGGGTTTAATTATCATCTCCATGCAGATGACTCACAGAGCTATATATCCAGCCCCAGTCTCTCCCTTGAGTCTAAGTCCCACATCACCAACTATAGACAAACTGGATGTCACAGCCATCTCAAACTCAAAATGTACAAAATGGAACTTACAATCTTTTCCCTTAAGCCCACCCTTCTTCCAAACCTTCCTATTTCTGGAAAAGGTACCACCAGCTTTCCCATTTCCCAGGTCACAACCCTGGAGCTATACTTTAACTCCTTATTCTCCCTCATCCACATAGCCAAGCAGTTGCTAAATCTTGCCATTTCTATCTCTGCAATATCTCTATAATCCACCCGTCTGTCTATGCACATAGCCACCACCTTAGTTCATGCTTCCTTCACTTCTCCCCAATGGCCTCCTACTTAATCTTACTAATTCAAGTCCCTTCTCACTCCAGTCCACCTCCCATGCAGCTGCCAAATCAATTTTTCCTAAGTGAATATCTGCCGATGTCACTCCCTTACTCAATAAATTCCAGTACTTCCCTATTGCCTGTAGGAGAAAAAAAATGCCTCTGAGTCACTTTTATAACCCTTAACAACCTGGCCCCAACCTATCTCTCCAGCCTCATTGTATATTACCCCCTTTCACTAATTCTGTAATCCAGCCAAACTGGGTTTACTGTTGTTCCTCACACATAATACTCCATCTCCCATTCTCCTAGCCTCCTCTGAGTTTTTGTCACACCCCTTTTTCCTGGTTCTCCTCACCTGACCACTCCTTGGTTTCTTTGCTGATTCATTACCCATATCACATCCACAGGAACCAAGGAATCTTCTCAGATCGACATTTCCCTTCATGCCTAACCACCCCAGCTGCCCCTGCCCCTGTTAAAAGACCACCATAGTGTCCTGGTACCACCATGGGACTCCTTCCAATGGCCCCAACTAGATCCCAGCCTATCCAAATTCCACCAGGATTTCTCCTTCCTAACAGTACCATCTAAAGACACCCCACACACATACCCTGGGCCTTGTCATTAAACTACTGCTACACTTTTTACCACAGCTGAACTATTCTATATTTGCTGCCTCCCTCACCCAGAAGGTGGGCTCCTTGAAAGCAAGATTCCTTTCATTTTTCTGTTGGTATTCTGAGTACTTTGCAGTGTTTGGCACATAGCACATACTTAATAAATGCTTTTCCATTGTATTTACACTGTAATGGGCTATCCCCCATTCCTGGAATGCACTCCCTCCTTACTGCCACCCATAGAATCCTTCTCTTAAGTCGTGGTCACAGCTCAAATGCTACCTTCTGCATGATGCCTTTTTTGATCCCTAACTGCCTTGTGCTTAATTTCTAGGTATTTATTTGTATTTGCTCTCTTTACATTTATTCTATATGTACTTCTTGCCACCCCCATTAGAATGTAAGTTTCTTGAGAGAAAAGATTGTTCCATTCTTGATATTCCTATCCCCAAGATATAGTATCTGGAACATAGTAGGTACTTGATAAGTGCTTGCTTATGGATCTGTACTTTGTAAACCTTAAAAACTACAAATCAGCTATTTTCACTTATGTGTGTCTTATCTTTCCAACTACACTAAATTCCACAAAGTGGCAGGGCCCATGTCTTACTAAAATTTGAACCCACCATAGCATTTCACAGCATCTCTTAACCTGTAGTAGATACTTATTAAAGATATGCTTTGGATCACATTCATTCTCATACTTCAATTATCACTTCTATGAAGATATAACCCAAACCTCTCTTGTGAGACCTGTATCTCCAAGTGTCCACTGGATATCTCCACCTGGTTATTCTAATGTTATCTAGCCTTAAAATGTACAAAACTGAACTTACCAATATAAGATACTAGCTCTTTCGGAAGTGAACAGTTTGGCAGCTAAAAGGGAGCAGAAAAAAAAAATTGTATAGAAGGAAAGGATGAAATCAACTTGTAAAAAAACACAGTCTCATAAAATATGGAGGGACATAAACTGGTCTGTCAGCTTATTTGTATGTGACAATTTTTAGAGTTTTAAAGGTTATAACTGGCAAAGTTGGTAATCAAATAACTGTTTGAAGACTATGGGAAGATCAAATAAAGACTGCTGGTTTCAGTACTGACAGAAAGGTTAATTTCTTGAGTTTTACCTCATAAGATAAAGTTGAGTTACTGACCATCAGAAGTCTCTTATCTGAAGCATTGAAAGAATGAAAAAGCCAGCTGTGAAGAAGCCAGCAGGAGAGTAAGCTGACAGGAAGGCTTCAGCTGTTATGCTCAAGGCCTGCTGAAGAAAGGAATTGCTTTGCTAATTGGCTGGAGAACTTACCGGAAGAGAAGTGAATTTTTCTGTTTGTACTTAATGCCTTCATAGGCCATCTATGGCCTAAGACAAGGGAGACCATTCAAAGTTGTGCCTGCTCTCTACTGCCCTCTTTGGTTTGAAAGGGAGAAATAGAGGGGAAAGGAAATTTTTCCATCTGTTTTGCTGTGAGCTCTGCTTTTCTATGAAAAGAGACTTGGCTGAGAATTGATTGGACAAGCCAGAATCCTGTTGAGTAAAGAAGTAGCTAAGCTTATGTGCACTGCCCAGAAAGTTAAACTGAGAAGCATTGCAGTTCTCTGGCTTAAAGGAATTGCCTGTTATTCAATGGTGAAACACTTTCTTATAGTCCTGTTATGGATAGCTGTGAGCTTTATCAGTTCAAAAGCATAAGAGTGAATCTGTCTAGCAAAAAGAGCTATAGGGGCAGCTAGGTGGTGCAGTGGATAGAGTACCAGTCCTGGAGTCAGGAGGACCTGAGTTCAAATCCGGCCTCAGACACTTGACACTTACTAGCTCTGTGACCCTGGGCAAATCACTTAACTCTAACTGCCTCACCAAAAAGCCAAAAAAAAAAAAAAAAAAGCCGAAGAAAAAAGAGCTATGAGGACCAGAAGAGGAACAACTAGCAGAGAAGATTTTCATGTGGTAGGCATTGCTCCTGAACCTTCTAAGGACATCAAGACCTGCAGTGCTGATTTGTGAGTTGTCCCCAAGCACATTCCCTTGCTAGATTTCTATAATGCACACACTACTCCATGGAATACTGTATGCATTGGTGAGAGAATGTGGCCTAGGTTTATAGGTAGATTATAATATATTATTTCTGAATTTGCTGCATATTGACTAACTATAATGTTAATGATTGCTTTTTGCCTTATCATTAAGTAAATATTTGTCAATGGTGTCACGGTGGCCCATTTCTTATAAATGGAAAAAATGATAAGGGCTTAGGGGTTATAGTGGTAGGTAGTAAAAATGTATCCCCCTCCCCCAACAACAGTATTACCTCTGAGACCCCAAGAGAATTTGCCATAGCCACATGATGGTGGTCTCTCTCTCTCTGGTAACCCCAGGTCTGCTGGTATGACAGCAGGTTAGTGTGATAAGCCAGCCCATGAGGGACAGTGGGGCCATGCCAGCCCCAAGTGCTATACTATATTTCCCCCCAGAACCTGGACGTCCCCCTAACTTCTCAATGTATGTTAATGGTGCCATAGTCCCAGTTGTCCAATTCAAAAGTTCAGAGTCACCTTCAACTATAAACCTCTCAGTCTAACATTCAAAGTCCTTCACAATCTGATTTTAGCTTATCTTTCTAGACATATTTCACTTACCCCTTCCTTCATTTTGCCTTCCAGTCAAAATGGCCTCCTTGTTGCTCCTTGACCGTGTTATTCCATTTTCTGTCTCCATGCTTTTGTATACACTATCCACTATGCCAGGAATATATACCACCCTCACTTTTCGTTTTAAGACTCAGCTCATGTGCCTCCTCCCTTGGGAACACTTTCCTGATCCTCTTAGTTGCTGCTGCTCTGTCCTTCCTTAATAATAATATGTATTTATTTGTTTACATACTATATCTCCCCAGGAGAGTGTAAACTCCTTTAAGAAGGTGCTGCTCTTTTTTCCCCCCTCTGTATTTTTTTGTTTGTTTGTTTTTATTTTTGGTTGGGCAATGGGGGTTAAGTGACTTGCCCAGGGTCACACAGCTAGTAAGTGTTATGTGTCTGAGGCCGGATTTGAACTCATGTCCTTCTGAATCCAGGGCCGGTACTCCATCCACTGTGCCACCTACCTGTCCCAAAATATAGACACTTTTTTTTTTTTTGGTGAGGCAATCGGGGTTAAGTGACTTGCCCAGG
>NW_020949415.1:0-15508 GCF_900497805.2 Vombatus ursinus | reverse complement strand
TTAGTGGTAGTGGAATGAATAAAGGAAGGCAGGAAACAAATATTTATTAAGCAACTACTGTGTGTCCGGCACTGTCCTAAGCGCTTTATAAATATTACCTCATTTGATCTTTACAACAATCCTAGGGAGGTAGATGTTGTTATTATCCTTATTTTATAGTTGAGGAAACTGAGGCCAGCAGAGGTGAAGTGACTTGCCCAGGATCCCACAGCTAGTAAGTGTCTGAAGGTGGTTTGATTTGCCTAATACATATGGCCTCCTGTATCACCCTCAGGATCAGGGGGTCAGACGAGACGATTTCTTAAGTTCTCTTCCAGTCCTATATCCTGTGATCCCCACAAAACCTGGAAACTGGAATAATTGTGCATAAAATTCTTGACCAGAAGTAATGGTTGCCCATTGCTTCCTGGCCAGAAATTGTGAAAGCAGGCAAATGAGGGAAAGGGAACTTGGTAGTGATGGTGTGGAAATTTAATTAGAGGTAAAATAGTAGATTTCCATTTACCAATAGAGACCCCTATTCTAGATGTACCTCTATGAAAAAAATTCAAAGTCTCAAATGCAACAAACATTTATTAAGAGGGGAAAGGGAACTTTGAATGTAGAGGAGCCTAGATCTCCTGAAAATACCCTAAAGGGGCTTTAAAAGTCACTCAAAAAAGAAATAACCATCTATAGACTTCTTCACTTAGCCCAGGAATCCACAGAGAGACCCCCAGAATCCTTCAAGGACCCTGAGATGGAATGGGCTAGGCAGCCAGTGACCCTGAGCCAAGCAGCAGCCTAAACCATCCCGAAGCCTATGGCTATAGTATCTCAGTTCAAAAGAGATCAGCCCAGGGAGTGCTAGGAAGGGTCCAACTTAACCCTAGTGGCCTGAGCCCAGGAGAAAGACTTTGGACAAAATCTGCCTTAAGTAGTCCCTGAAACCTGTGGTATGTGCTCAGCAAGGTAGTAGCCCCTGCTCCAGCAGCAGGAGGAGAGGCTCTTTGGAGGGGGCCTGGTGGAAGAGGAGGTCCCAAAGTCCTGTGGCAAGAAGAGCCCTCAGGCAGAGCCCAGCACCAGAGCAACTCCATGGTCCTTTGAAGAAGGGTCCTAGTATGGTCAGTGATACTCAGGACCAGGAAGGCCATGGCCATGCCATTCATTTATAGAGACTGATCCAAACACAGGCCCTGAAATCTAGGTACTGAAGTGGATAAGATGAGCAAACAAAGAAAAACACCAGATGCCATGAGGAAATACTTTGATTTGAGAGACACCCAGGGGAGTAAACTGAGGAGGATAGTAAGTAATACCACAAGTCCAAGTAAAGTCATAGATAAAAATATGTCCTGGACATAGGGACTATAGGAATACCTGGAAAAAATGAAACAAATGATATGGAGTGGAAAAGCTGGGAGGGAAAGAGGGCAAGAAAAATGGTTACCTTAGAACAGGCAATGGAAAACTTCACCCAAGACCAAAATGCCTTGAAAGTCAGGATGGGTCAAACAGACAACAATGACTCAGTAAGACAGGGTGTGTTAAAATGAGGCCAAAAGATTAGGAAAGAAAAATGTAAGAAATGTATCAAAAGCAGCTGACCTGGAAGATAGTTCAAGGAGGGATAATCTTAAGAATTATTGAACTATCTGAAGATGATTTTTTAGAAAGTCTGGATACCATATTTTAAGACATTATAAATGAAAACTGCCCAAGTATCTTAGAAACAGAGTAAAAATAGAAATAGTTACCTCCTGAAAGAAACCCCACAATGAAAAATCACAAGAATGTCATGACCCAAACCATAGTAACCAGGTCAAGGAAGAAATACTGCAAGAAGCCAGAAAAGGAATCCAAGTATCAAGGAGACACAGTCAGAAATACAAGAGACTTAGTCTGCCCTTATATGTGAGAGGAGAGCTTGGAATGCAATATTACAAAAGTCAAGAAGTAAAGGCTTATAACCAGGGATCCTTATTGAGAAAAAATTAAGTATGTTGTGAGGGAAGGGGACACTTTTAATAGAATAGAGGACTTCTGAAGAAAAGACCAGAACTGATTGGACATTTGGAAATGGAAAGATAGAAGCCAAGAGAAACGTAGAAAGGTACACACATTTAATTAAAAGGAGATGAATTGTTTACATGTTTAAAAGGGGATAAGAATCAAGTTCTTCTCAGAACCCTATAATATCTATGATCATAGAGAAAAGTATAAATGACAGAGTTTGTGTTCTGTTTAATGGTCTTGAGAGAACAAAAATGTGAGGGACAACTACTGGAGAAGAAAGGAGTAAAAAGAGAAGGAAAATCACATAATTGGTACATAAGATATGATGGTGAAGGAAAGAGTGGGAGAACAGACATCCCAAGAATCTAACTTTCTTCTGAACCAGATAAAGAATAATCGAACACACCCCTTTCCTCCCGCCTCCGCCACCACACACACACACACACACACACACACACACACAGAGATTTTGGTATAAAATACATTAAATACACCAGGGAGATAAGAGGAGGCTGGGACAAGGGAAGGATAGAAAGGAGAAAGTAAGAGAGAAGACAGGGTAAGTAAGGGAATACCCATAAGCAAAGCAAACATGTTGGAGAGAGGAACATGAAGTAGGGATTAAAAGGAAAAATAAAAACCTGGAATCAGGTAGAATAAAGAGAAGAGCAACAGAGAGAAAACAGGCTGTTTCACTTTTTTGTTTGTTTATTTATTTTTTTATTTTCTTTGTTTCACTTATTAGATCACAAGTGCCAAGCAAATTCCCTCTACTACCACCTTATTTGTAAAGTGGGATAGGAGCAAAGAATAAAATACAAGAGGATAGGATGGAGGGAAATAAAGTCACAATTGTAAATGTGAATGAGTTCACCTGTAATACAGAAGAAGATAGCACAATGGATTAGAAAACAGTCCAACAGTATGTTGTTTATAAGAAACACACTTGAACCACAAGGATTCACAGTTAAAATGAGGGACTAGAGCAAGATCTTCAGCTGAATTCAAAAAAGCAATTATTCAGATAATGCTACAGTTTCTATCGGGGTTTCTTCCTGGTAGAAAATAGCTAAACAAAATGTTTATGAATATAATGGAATATTATTGTGCCATGAGAAATGACGAAACAGAGTTTCGGAGGAAACTAAGAGGACATCTGTGAAGTAATACAGAAGCCAATTATGCAAAACTAGAAGAACAGTTTATACAATTACAACTTTACAAAGGAAAACAACTGTGAAAGACTTTAGAACTCTGATCAATGATTTAAATCACATTACCCACTGCCACAGAATCGATAGGCTTATAATTAAGAATAAGACATACGTTTTTGGACGTGACCAATGTGGGAATTTGTTTTATTTCATAGTGTATATTTGTTACAAGAGCAGCTAAGTGGCACAGTGGATAAAGCACCAGGCCAGGGGTCAGGAAGACCTGAGTTCAAATCCAGCCTCAGATACTTACTAGCTGTGTGACCCTGGGCAAGTCACTTAACCCTGTTTGTCTCAGTTTCTTCATCTGTAAAATGAACTGGAGAAGGAAATGACAAGCTTCTCCAGTGTCTTTAACAAGAAAATCCCGTAGCGGGTCATGAAGAGTCGGACGTGACTGAAAATGACTGAACAACAAAAATTTGTTAGGAAGATTTTAAGGTTTTTGGTTTTAGTTTTTTTTGGGTTTGTTTGGTTTTTTTTTACTGTTATTGGAGGGCAGGAAGTTGGAGGGAGAAAAAAATGCTTGTAAAAATGTCAATTTAAAAATAAAAATAAATTCATCACCATAGTTACGTAGCAACAGTTTGACCTCCTTGTGTTGTTAGGAAGTAAGGCCCAACAATTCCATTCCTTGGTCCCCCAAAACCTTTCTACAAAGGAGTTATCTGAACCATCCTGGGGGAGAAGAGACTTGTCAGTGAAGAAGAACATGAGCCATTTCCCCAGGACATATGGAACCCCTGAGAGGGCAGGGAACCCTGAGGTCTGGGTGGCTCCATGTAGGGGACAGAACAAAGATGCGCCTAAGAGGGAAACCAGTTCATTATTGACTAGGCCTTCCTGCTCCTGGAGTAGAGAACCCTTTTCCTTCCTTGGGTGGCATAGATTTATTGAGGACATATCTTCTGGGAGGTGGATAATCCAGTGGCCACTGGACATGAGCATGGGGAGCCTCACTGAATCACCTAGCCTTTTGAGCCTTCTGTGGCCAGTGGAAGGTTTAGCAACCCTGAACCGTGCTCCCACAGAGACCCCCAGGACTTAAAGGAACCAGTGATTCCACACCTTTTGACCCTTCTTGTAAGGGAGTAAAAGGACTGCCCAATGAGGGGATGCCCAGGGCCCAGACCTTACGCCATTGGACCTGTGATGATCCAGAACCTTCTGCACTGGGGTCCAGGACATAGGAACAACTCCAAGAATAGCCTTCCAAATGGGTGGGGCCTGTGGACGGGCCAGTAACCACCATCCATTTAAGAGCATTTACTGGCCTAAGAATACCCCTGAGCTCAAAAAGGTAGGCCAGGAAGGTGGGAGGACAGACAAATCCAGCTACCCTGTCTGCCACTACATTATAAAGGGCCACTGCCAATGGGGATCTCTATGTCTCCTACCAAGCAGGAGTTAATGGACCCCTGTGGTAAGACTACCTTCCACTGCCCAGCTTCACTGGATCTGCCCAACACCTGCAGCCAGGGTCTAGGAGGATCGGGAGAAAGAGAAAGGTTAAAAAATGTTTTGTTAATACTTCTGAGCTTTTATACTATTTCTCAGTAACACCTCCCATCCCCAGAGCCCTCCTTTGTAAGAAAGAAAATCAGTTAAGCAAAACAAGCCATCAGCATGTCCACACCTCACTGTGTAGACCTCACTTCTCACCTGTAGTAGTTTGTTTTCCAATCACTAATGTGCAATATTTTTATTATTTTTATGTTATTGTTTTTATTCTGATTCAATGGGAAGAAAGCATCTGTATACTTTCTTTTTTGGGGAGGGATGGTGAGGCAATTGGGGTTAAGTGACTTTCCCAAGGTCACATAACTAGTAAGTGTCAAGTGTCTGAGGCTGGATTCATCTGTATACTTGCAAAGCCATATCCCTTTACTCTGGAGAAACAAATGGCAAACCACTCCAGTATCTGCCAAGAAAACCCCATGGACAGTTGGTCCATGGGATCATGAAGAGTGAGACATGACTCAAAAGCCTGAATAACAAACAACAATCCCTTTGCTCTCCTGCTAGTAAGTGACTTTTATCATTTAACTCTAATTGGTACTATTCACCATAACATGCCCCCCTCCAATATTGCTCTTGACTCTTTTGAGCCCTGGAATAGTTTTGGAGGACAACCTCTCTATCTACTATCTTACCAGCCCATTTTGAGTACTTCTGATGAACCCCTACTGTCATTGGTCTAGGGGTAGGAAATCCAGAGTTAACATTTTGGGGTCCTTTCTGTGTCACAGAACATGCACTGAAAGATCAGTGCTTCTCTTCTCCAGGCTACCTTATTTGCACCTTGAGTCCTTGAGCAGCCATGTATATGAATGCCTTCTATGTTACTTCTGGTGCCCTTCAGCCCTTCCTCACACTTATCTGTTGGAGGTCTGAGAAACATCCTTTGACGTCTCACGTTTTATTCGGTTTATTCAATTCCACTTGCCACGATCTCAATCATTATGAGCATGATACAGTTGGTCCCATTATACGTAGTGGGACACTATCCAATTTTAGCCTACCTCTGCCCCGCTCCTTTCTGTCCCACTTTCTCTATAACAGATCATTTGTATTCTGTGAATCTCCACATAGTACAGGATCTCTTGCTAGATCTCTTGGGCTCGGAAATGTCCTATCTCACATTAGAGTGAAATGTGGCTCACGTCATGGTTGAAGTTGGGGGAAAGTGATGCAAACAGACAAAGTGATCAGATAGCCAGCACCCAGTAGCAAGGGACCTTCTGGTGACATATGGAGTCTTCTCAACAGAACCAGAAAGTCTCCACTGACTCAAAGCAATTCACTAAATAAGACTGACAGGAAAGGTAAAGAAAGCACTAGATCTAGCATTCTTTCACTTTTATCAACTGTTCTGGAGAACCTGGATTGCCAGCATAAGAAAAGTGAAAGCAATTTGGCCCAACACATTCAGAAACTAAAGATAGCTTTCCGATTTTTAAGAACATGCAGAGAAAGCAGAAGGCAGATAGCTAATGGAGCTGACCCAAGGGAAAGAGCAATCATTGGCCATTGGCAGAAAGTACAACCTCTAACCCAGAGCTTTCTCTGGAAAATGTGCAACATCCCACTGAGATCAGAAATATAGGACATGAAATGGAGAATAGAAGTGAGTTTAAGACTTGGGAACCAGTGGTAAACTTAGCCTGTCATTACCCACCCACCCCCAAATGTGATTTCCTTCACAGAGGGAGCAGAAAGTAGATGAGTGCTCATCCCCAAGGAATTGGGAAGGTTACAAGAAGTTTAAATAGCAACCTGATGGGTTACTGGAAAAATAACTGAGAATGTGGTCCAGTGGAATTGAATCCTCCTCTCCACAGCAGAGTTCCATCACTTTGGAGAGCTCTCAGAAGACTTACTTTTTAGAAGATAGTTAAATCAATTTGATGCTCCAAATGAAGACTGCTTTCTGTCCCTTTTTAGATGGCTAAGAGAGTCCTGCATACTTGGTCCTATAAAGATGAATTCCCATTCCATCTGGTACCCTCAATGGAGCTCTGTAAAGATGAGGGATGACATTCCTAAAAGAGATGGATTTGGTAGATTGGATCTATGCGTTTCCTTACCCCACCACCACCACCATGTTCTGACTTAGCAATCTGGTCTGGTCTTCTGGGTAGAGTCTCACTCAAATACCATCAGGCTTTAACTACAGGCCTCCCCACCACACAGTCATACAGATCAGTTAGTGAAATCTGAGTGGCAGGGTGGGATATCAGTGGTCATCCAGGCAAATGTGGCCCCATGAACCAAAATGTGAAGGAAGATCATTTTTCCTCCACTAGTCTTGATCACAAAGAGCACAGCCTTTTATTGTCTCGTCCTACTCCCTCCAGGCTAACAGGTCCATGACCCCCATGCAGAAATTAGTGTGGATGAAGATCTCATATGCCCTGTCCCTCAGGACTCTTACATATCAGCCATGGGACTCACAGCTCAGCCCATTGGGAACACTTGTCAGGACCCCCATACCACAAAATATCACTTATTACCTGATGAATTGCAGCGGAGGTCCAATTGCCCATGACTATTAGGACATAGAAACATCAATGACCAGGGGGAAATGGCATTATTCAGGAGCCAGGTCCTGATTGTTGGGGGCTCATTGGGCTATCTGAAGAGGTAGGGCATCAGGGATTAAATTGAAGGCCTCAGTCTCTTTTGGAGTCATAACCTGTTTGGGTGAGGTACTAACATCCCTGGGGACCCAGGCAAGCATGATCTTGAATGTACCATTCCCGTTGAACAGTAGGGTCCTCCTGTGCCCTACCTCTCTTACTTAGAGGTACTATTGTGCATCACCTAACTCATAATGGGCAGATTTGGGCAAAGGTATGACCTTACCTTACCTGTTTAGTAGTAACTGGTGTTTAATGAGTACTATAGGGAGTGGCCGCTTCAAGGTGTTTGCAGCTCCAGAAGCCTAATAGTGACTTCTGGCCACCCCTTGGTGTCTGCCAAAGGTTCTATTCAGCCTGATTTTTATGGACAAAGGCTTCAGAAACATGAACCCCAAAGGATCATAAATCCCAAGAGGAAAAGCCTACTGGATAGTCTGCTTTAGGTCTCACAAAGTTTTAGTGTATTCTGAGCTTTACTCAAAAGAGTTGGTCTTATGGGTGACTGAGTAAATGGAATCATCAGGATGCCCAGGTGGGAATATGGGTTCTGAAAAACCCAAAGATTCCAAAAAGCCCCTGGACTTTCCTCATAAATTCTGATGAAATGTCAGTTGTTTATTTTGAACTTTACCCAGCGTTATCCACTTCATTCTCCAAAACGTGAGTGACAATCTGGACCCTGGATTTTCTTAGGACTGATTTCCTACCTCTTGTACCACAACGAACCACAATTTAATCCAAGGCCTCAGCCAGTGGTCACCATGTCCTCAAGGCCCTTAGTAAAAGAAACCTCAACCTACCAGAAGGTGGCAGTATGAGAGAGAATTCAGGTTTCCCTTCCACATCGCAGGAGTTAGGGGTGTGGAATCCCGGTGATCTGAAAATCTGCATAAAACTTTTTGGCCCTCCATTCATACCAGAGAAGAAGTCTGATTTTTTTCTTTTATGAGGTATGTACAGATTAAAAGATAAAATATGTTCAATACTATATATATTTTTTATGCATTTCTGAGTTTTTAAACTTTTTCTGTCATCAGCTGGCCTTCCCGTGTTGTCTGCAGCTTCCACAAAATCCTCATTTAATTTCTTATCCTGACCTGCGATATATCGAAACCACGATAGTGAAAGTCGCCATATGGACTTCTTTTCAGTTATTTATGATCTTTTCTTTCTACCTGTCTACTCTCCCAGAATCCTTTGCTGGATCTTCATCTCCTAAATAGAGGTGTCATGTATAACCTATATCAAATTGCTTACCTTCTTAGGGAGGGGAAGCAGGGAGAGAGAGAATATGGAACTCAAAATTTTAAAAAAACATGTTAAAAATTGCTTTCTACATGTAATTGGGAAAAATAACAATATTATTCAAAAAATATATAAATAAACATGGGTATCCTCCAAGAGTCGATCCTGGGTCCTCTTCTCTTGTCATTCTATACCTTAGCAATTTCACCAGCTCCTCTAAGTTCAATTATAATCTCCATGCAAAATGTTTCCCAGATCTATATATTGAGTTCTAACTCCCAGTCATCCAAGCTTGTAACCTCAGTGTTCTTTCTACCTTCACATCATGTGTATGTATGTATGTATGTATGTATGCATGTATGCATGTATGCATGTATACACATACACATGTATATATATATATATATGTATGCACACACATATATACACATCTTCTTCATTCACAGTTCTAGATCATTTTAATAGCCTTCTTACTGGTCTTGGTCTTAAGTCTCTCGCTAGTCCAATTCAGTGAAGGAGTCATCTCATTCTTCCAGACATGAATGAAGGAAAAGAAAGGCAGCAAGGCTGATTCTGCCCTTTAGAACAAAACAAAACAAAAAAAGCCTTCACTTCCAGCCTCCTCTGAACCATGTGGTTACCAGGAATGCCCCACAGTCTCTTCAAAGCACCTCCCTTCCTGAAGAATCTTGATTCTTCCAGAAGCCATCTCCCCAGGACGCTCCACATGGAGAGGTGTCATTTGAGTAAGCTGGTTGGATCTGTATTGCCATTATGCTTTTAATTCCCCCTTTAGGATCTGTAAGTTTGTTTTGATTCTGACTATTTCCCTCCCAGGTACTATCCTCCTTAACTTCACCCTCCCTCTTTCTCTGCTTGTTTCCTTCTCTTATAGCACATGTACCAAAGCTTGTGTAAGAATAAGGCCCCAAAAAACGTGTCTTTGAAAAATAGCTACCTAGTGGGGCAGCTCGGTGGTGCAGTGGCTAGAGCACCAGCCCAGAAATCAGGAGGACCTGAGTTCAAATCTGACCTCAGACCAAACACTTGACACTTAACTAGCTGTGTGACCCTGGGCAAGTCACTTAACCCCAGTTGCCTAAAAAAAAAGAAAAATAGCTACCCAAATCTACCCCCTACCCCTAGCCAACATAACCCATACCTACGGGTTATCCCTGAACATATATAAAGTATTCTCTGACCTTACTCCCTCAGAGCTAGGCTGACTACATCTACCCCTCCAGGTTCTAAGGGGTACCCCTCAGAGGTTGGGGTATCAGCTCTTCTCTACTGATCTTAACTCAAGTCCCCATTCTGAATATATTCCCTCCACAGTTAACCACCAGCACCCCATCTCTATTTAACCAATTAACATCAGTCAGCTTTTGCAAAGGAATATTTACTTCAAAAATATAGGAAGAAGTACAAACATTTCTCTCCTAAGACTGTGGGGGCACATCCTCCCCTATACCAACTTGTTCTTTGGGAAGAGTTGGCTCCAACTTAACTTGGTAGCATTGATCCCACCAAGTTCACATCCAAATATAGTATTGCTACTGAGTGAGCCCTTACCTCAGCTATTGTTGGGCTAGGTCCCAAAGGTTACTCCTTGCTTCTCAAAGCTGGATCAGCTGACTGCAAACCCCATTAAGGACTCAACTTACAAGCACAGAGGAAAAGAACTTTGAGGCCTTCATTTCACGGGCCATATGTCTACTTTGGATAAGGAGGACCCAAGACCTCTTCCCTTATAGCACCATCTCTCTTCTTTCACCAGAATGCCATCAGACTGAAGAAGTCAACCAAAAAGATCGGAGAGAAGTCCAGCTAGGGCCTATTGAATGCACCCCACTTTAGGTTACACTGCCACAGCCAATTAAAAAACATCCTAGCCAGCATTTGGTTAGGGACCAGAACCAGTTATGAAACAGGTTTCCAATCTCCCCAAGTCACTTCCATTACAAGTCATCATAATTCTCCCAGAATCAGGCTCCCCAGGAGAATTGTATTATTGCTACTGTCATGCAAGTCTACAGTAGAATTCAAGTGAATTTGTACAGTTACATTAGGATCAATTAGAATGGTTAATTTGTATTCACAGTCAAATGTGGTCTAGATGGTATGGACAGATGAACAAGCACTTTCAGTCAGAGACAGACTTGCATGTGTCCACCTTCGCCCCTACTGCCCCACGGAGTAATATTCTGGGTGGTAACCCAGATAAGCAGTGGAATATGCCCTCTAGTTAAAGGTACAAAGCTGCTAAGGGTTTAGATTTATATAGGGTTTTCAACAAAGGACCTGCCGTCATAGTTGTCACATGGTGAGATAAGGGGGTCAAGGAACATGGACCAGTAACAGAAGGGGTGGGGATGTTCTAAAAATTAGCCAGGAAGGCCTACTTAGAATGAGGAACAAGGAATTATAACTGTGCCACATCAGAAAATTTGCTAGAGAGTGTAGTGTAAACCTCAATTGTACCAAAGAGATAAGGAGATAAGCCTAGGAGAGTGGGGCTATAGACTTCTCAGGCTATTCAGGTACTACACATGCTCATAAAGACTAGACTAAGCTGTCGGTCCCCCATCTAATTCCATTTCTCACCCCCTTGGGTCCCTCATATTTATCCTTTCTGTTGCCACTGTTGTGATAGTCCTTTATCTTTCTTTCCTAACTCCTTGCCCTCCTTGCGATAACCCCAACCTCCCAGTGGCTTCCTCCTGTGGGGCTCTCGAATTCCTCATTCTCTATACCCCTTCCATAACCCATGCTCTAATTCCCTCCCCTGCCCAGTTACAGTATGGTATAACTATATGTGGTATGAGCAATATCTCCTAAAGTTCCTGCCATTTATATTAGGCAAGTTTTCCTGTAAGTCAATGAAACTGTATGGATTTCTCTTTTCCCTTTGCATTAGTTTTTCTTATGATACTTTGCTGCTAGTACAACACTATCTTTAACCATGCTTTCTGAAGACAGCACCAAGGAGATGATCAACCTCAGCCTCCTCCCTCCAATTCTCTGAGGATAGGTGAAGATAAAAAGTAAATTAGGCCGGGTAAATGAGGGCAGGAGGGCTTTTCTCTTAGAAAGCGCCAGAGAAAATCTCTATCACAGTAATAGGCGCCTCAGGTCACCTCCACAGTAGTAGTTTTGAGGCTGTCCCAAGCCCCACATCACAGTCTCTGTGACTAGGCAGGACTCCTAAGTCCAGCCAAGGGGAAGCTGTATCTCTTGATGGGAATTCAACCCCTAAAGTTTGCCAAATCCTACGTGTCATTTTTCTTACAATAGCAACCTGCCTCTACTTTAATCCATCCTCTCTTGCTCCCACAAGTCCCTTCAGCCTTAATGTCAGGGCAAAACTGGGGGATGAGGTCAAAGAAGAAGATGCTGGGAAATTTCTGCTTGAACCAGCAGGCATCCTAATCTCCTTGGAGATGGCATGCAGTTTCAGCTTCGCCAAGATAGGATGTCTCTTCCATTAGCTTTTATTATACTACTTTAATGTTAGTCTGTTTTCACAGGTTCTCTTTCCTCGCCCACCGCACCCCTGCTTTCCATTTACCTGCCCTATCCCAAGTTCTTTGAACTTATTTATGTAATAAGGCATTCACAAAGCTGCCCTGACTACTTCAGCAGACCACATGTGTTAGCTCAGTGCGTGGGTGCTTTGGGGATGATGAAACTCCTTGATGTATCCAGCTGGCCATGGGTGACTCAGCACCAAAAATCTCAGGCACTTTAGGGATGACACAACAATCCCCATTATTAGCTGCTAATTCAGGAAGAGCCTGAGACAATAACACTGCCCGCGTATCTGTTTTTCCTCTGACTCTGTGTGGGAAAAAGTGCTTCTATAAAGGGTAAAATGGGCTACCCCCCTACCCTACCTCCATTGCATGGCAACCACTCTCACATGGCAGCTAGAAGAGGTGCTTGGCTAGGTGACCTAAGCCTAGATCTCGGGGCTCCTGGCTACATTTTAGGCTTTGTGTTTCCTGAATGCCAAACAGCAACCCCAATTTGGATATATTTTGTCTTGTGAGCCATCTTGTGAGCTCAAGAGGTTTTGGAGATCCTGGGTCCTCAAATGGAATTAACTGGTGGGAGGAAAAATGTAATGGCTTCACAGCTAGAACTTATATACTGCTTCAAGATTTGCAAAGCACTTTACAAATAATATCTCATTTGATCCTTCCATTTGGTCTCCTTGGGAAATATGTGTTGTTATTGTCCCCATTTTATAGATGAGGAAACTGAAGCAGACAGAGGCTAAGTGACTTGCCCAAGGTCACACAGCTAGTGTCTGCCGCCAAATTCGAGGTCGTTTTCCTGACTCCAGAGGACTAACACCATATTCACTACACCATCTAGCTGCTTCAGAGTTTCTGTACCTGACAGTTGCCACCAACAGGGGAAGGAGCTCAAACCCTAGCCTGACTTGCCAGATAACATGGACCTGGAGGGAGTTGTTTGGACAGTGCAAGATGAAAGTGAAATGTAACAATGCTGTTTAGTAGTCCCACAGACTGCTTCGTGTTCCAGTGTTTAAGTCTCAACCTTCCAGTACAGTAATGTTGTTGTTCAGTCATTTCAGCCATGTCTGACTCTTCGTGACCCCATTTGGGGTTTTCTTGGCAAAGATACTGGAATGGTTTGTCATTTCCTTCTCCAGCTCATTTTACAGGTGAGGAAACTGAGGCAACAAGGTTAAGTGACTTGCCCAGGGTCACACAGCTAAATAAGTGTCTGAAGTTAGATTTGAACTCAGGAAAATGAGTCTTACAGACTTCAGGCCCAGCACTCTTTCCACTGTGCCACCTAGCTGCTCTTGGTATAGCAATAGTTATTGCTTATTGTTTAAATTTCTGTCAATGCCTTTTGTGCTTAACATTTCTTTTGTGTGGAGGAAATCAGTACCTGTCTAAACCTGACCTATAATGTAGATCAAATATATTTCTATTCCTCAATTTGGGGAGACTCTAGACATGATCCAAACCTAACTTTTCAGTAATATCCCCTGTGGATATAATGAAGCAAAATGTATGAAAAAAGAAGTTAAACCTTTCTTTTAGACTAGTCAAGCTCCCCCAGGACTGAACCTAGTTGGGACCACATGTATGGATCCAAAATAGATGAACCTGTTAGTTGAGAGAGAGCACAAAATCCACCTCCTTGAACCCGGTAGTGATTCTAATTGTTATGTAAATTGCTAATTTATCTTTCTTTTTATTTATGTCAGTGGGTTGGCATATATACCCCCATGGAGAATGTAAGGAGATGGACATGAAAGGGTGCCACTCCACTGGGCTTGCTCTGAGGTGCTCTGGCTGCTTCCAGCTGCCCATGTGTGACCCAGTACTGAATTGCTTGGGATGATGAAGCAATTCTGTTGAAGGGCCCTTGGTCCTGTGATGGTAGCGAGGGAATGTTTGCATCAGGAGGATTCTCTACTGATCCAGGAAGAACTACCTATTCAGTACTTCCAAAGAGGAGACATCTCCCCAATCTATTTCCTCTCCTTCCCCTCCTCTTCCTCTCCCTGTGGCCAAGTAGCTCGTTCTCCCTGGATGTCCCATGAGAAGCTGAGGAGTCATGGGTTCCTTTTCCCTCACCAAACTTCTGGAACATGACAGTCCGCACATATGCTACTTAGATGAGCTTGAGACTATCACAAAAACCCAGCTTCCTCTTTTGCTCTGTGTTTCTTTCCATCCTGAGATGGATGTTTCCAGACTTGAAAGCAATTTTGGGTTTGAAAGCACCCTCAATTGGTGCCAGTTGCACTGTGAAAGGGTAAAATTTAGATAAGTCATAGGAACTTACAGTGTAGTACCCAGTACCCCAATGTGGCACATACCTAGGGATGAAGTGAAGATCCTAAGTCATCATCTGTTCATTGTCTTTAGATTGTTTGCCCAGTTGTTACAAAGAAGCTTTTGGAGTCTGCTGAACTGATAGCATTCGTAGTCTTGATAACTACCTCTCTTTGAGGTAGCTATCAAATAGCCTCACAAGAGGAGTGTTCAGTATCAGTATTATCAAGAATTTCTGCTCACTAGCATGTAGATATTGCTTTAAAGTTTGTAAAGTCTGTTATCTTACCTAGTATCTCTCTTAATCACAATGATCCTGAGTGTGTGTTACTACAGTAATTATTCCCATTTTCTAGATAAGGACACTGAAGTTTCCAAGAGGTTCAGACTTGCCACGTTACATAGCAATATAAGTGTCAGAGGTGGGATTTGAACCCAGGTATTCCTGACTCCAAGACCAGCACTCTATCTACTACAGGCTAATAACAATCTGGTAAATTCCCAGAAAGAGTAGGTATTTCAAGATTGCATATATAATCCCCCCAAAAAAAAACAAACAAAAAGATATCCACTAATTTTCTAAACCAGTTAATTGATTTCAGTATTAATTTTTTTGGGGGGGTTCAGGAGTTCACCTTTTCAGAAATACCTTTAATATCCTCTGGCCAGCAATAATATCTGACATTTATTTAGCACTTTACAGTAAAGATTTTTACATCAATGTTTCATTTAATCCTCACAATGTGAAGTTCAAGCATTCTCATTTCACAGATAAGCTTCAGAGAAGTTGTTACTTGCCAAAGTTGGAATGTGAACTCATCTTCTGATTATAGATACATTGGCTCTCTCCCTCTCTGTCTCCCCCACCCCCGTTTGAGCCTTATGCTTGCACAGTTTACCTACATATATCTGCCCCATCCTTGTCTTTCTCCCTGGCCCCCCCACTCCCACTCCCGCCCCAGCCACCAAGAATCCCTTTGTTTCACCTCTATGGTTGTAGTTTAAACTTTTATTTATACAAAATACACATACACAGTTTTTCCCCACCCCCACCCCTACCCCGTATTCCGTAGGGCCTCTCAACGTCTGGCCA
>NW_020949414.1:0-8970 GCF_900497805.2 Vombatus ursinus | reverse complement strand
GCCTAAGTCCCTCTACACATAGGCGTTTTTCCCGTATTTGTCGAAGCTTACTTCAGTGTTATCTGAAGCCCCTGGGGGCAAGCGAGCCGGACCCATGGAGGGCACTACAGTCATGGACGTCTTGTAGGGTACGCTGCAAGCAGGATGGGGACAAGAGTCAGGCGATGAAGTCCCTTCCCCTCCTTTACAGCTGCCCTCCCTATGCCCCCTCCCCAAGCTCACCTTGTTGAGCGTCTCTCTGATGGGCAGCAGCAGTGGCCACAGAGTAAGACACCCCCGATGATGCAGAGCAGAGAGGCACTCCAGCCTAGGTACAGGGCAGGGCCCAGCTCGTACCTGGGGGCAGCACAGAGTTGGAATGGTCAAGGGATGGAGCCCTGGGGCCAGTGCTGAAGAGGAGAACTGAAAGGGGCAGGGGTCCTTACAGATGTGTGGGATGGGTTCAGAGTGAGGTGGGCAGGGCAGGACAGGACCTGAGAGGTGAAGAGTGGAACAGGGCTGTGAAACTCTGTGGCTGGGGATGGAACCTGAGGGCAAACAGAATGCTAGAAAGAGTTCCCATACTTACTTGGTCCCAGCATACAAGGGGTCAAAGAATTCTTGGGTGATATTAGAGGCATACCAGGAGATAGTCACCATCCCACAAATACCTAAGAGAGGGAAGATGGGAGGAAGGAAGAATTACACTGAACCTCCACTGAACCCCGCCCCCCAGCTTCCCACACCTACTCCATAGAAGGAAAGAGAACAAGGAACAAAGCCATAGGAGGGAAATGGGAAAAGAGAGAAACCCTAAAGAGAACCTGTGCTCTCACAGGTAGGGGAGAGGATGGATGGTTCAATGAGAAGTGGAGGTGTGGGTCCTAAAAGACTTTCATCTGCCAGATCCTACATGAAAACGATGAAACTCACAATGAAAGTAAATTTCCTCAGCCAGGAATTCAAGGCCCTCCACAATCTGACCCTACCCACCCTCTGGGCCTTATTGGTTTATCATGGATCTAAGTCAAAATGATTTTATCATTTCTCTGACCATGCCTTGCATATTCCCACTTCTGTACCTCTGGTGAGTATCTTCTTCCCTGGTTCAAGTTTTCTCTGTCCTTCCAGCTCAAGGCACGCCTCTCACACCAAACTTTCCTGGAATATTTGACCCAAAATATTTTCTCCCTCCTATAAGCTGCTAAAGCATATTCTGCCCTGTATTATTAAGTATCATTTCTTTTTTTTTCTCCGTATCCACATAAACAGGCCCACTGTCATACAGCAAAGGGCTTATGTGCCAGGCTTTGTTCTAAGTGCTTCAGACACAAATACAAAGGTGAAGTAAGTCCTGCCCTCAAAGAGTATATATTTGTATTTTTTTTTATTCTGAACTTAATCACCAAATAAAATGGGCATTTCCAAATACAAAGCAGAGCAAAAGGGGGGAGAAATTATACATAAACTTGTATGATCTAGGGTTAGCTATCTTTTCACCTATGTTGAAGAGAGCTGGAAGAAGTCACACAATCCTGCTGACGGAGTACATTATACGTTTTTTACTTCAACTGGGGTATAAATGCAACAAGACAATCCTTTTATTCTGGAATTAAGGGAGACTGGGGAAGCCTTCCTGAAGGAGACGGGATTTTAGTTGGAGCTTAAAGGAAGCCAGGGAGGTCAGTAATCAGAGTAGAGGAGGGAGAGTGTGTCAGGTATGGCAGACAGACAGTGAGAATGTCTGGACCTGAGGGATTAAGTGTTTTATTTGTGGAAGAGCCAGAAGGCCAGTGTCACTGGATCAAAGAGTACGTGTTAGGGAGTAAAGTGAAAAAAGGCTACAAAGGTAGGAGGGGCTAGGTTATGAAGGGGTTTTAATGCCAAACAGAGCATTTTGTATTTACCCCTGGAGGTAATAAAAAGCCACAGGAATTTATTGGGGGGATGTGTGTGACATGATAAAACTACCGTTACTTAATTGGTAGAGAAAATTTCCTCATCCAGAAGTTCCCTATACCAATAAAATCACAGTCCTAAGGGAATTGTGGGAATTGAGAGAACTACACTGACTCCATCTTGTGACTCAGTTCTGGATCTAGCTCAGTTCCCTTTCTATCCAATTATGGGTCTAGTCCATTTTGTCTTGTAAGAAAACTTTATTCAGTTATGGGAACTGTGAGAACCTAGCCCTCCTCTTTATTAAAGACCTCCTATTTTTCTAAGACCCTTTACTAAGGACCTAGGTTATGATGACCAGAAATCGAGCTAGATCCAAAGACTGAGGCAAAGAGTTTTCTCACAATCATACATCTCAAGCAGCTCATATGTCTTATTTGAAAACTGGCTCCATAGTGGTCAATCAGTTACTGTTTTCTTGTTCCTTTGATTGAACATGGACACTTGGAGGGGACTGGGATACCTCTTTTCCTGATTTGGGGAACTGCACCTGTTCACCACCACCACCACCCCTTCTCCACTTGTAAAGCCCTTAATCTTTCCTCCAATTAGAAATCAGATTACTTAATCTTTTATCCTGGTTTATATCCTGTTTTCTTTGTTTTCTTTTAAAGCATAAAAATCTGTCTCACCCCGTATTCAGGGTCCAGTGCTAAGCTGAGGAGGCCTGGTCCCAATCTGTTATACAGTTGGTATGTATTGCTTAATAAAGTGATATGATCAGAAGCTCGAACCTCTGTTTCCTCAGTTATTTCCAAGTTTCACTTGTCATAGTCCCTATCCCTGAATTCCCTATTTCACTCCACACATTAGATATTCCAAATTTTATTTTGTCTCCTCAAGCCTACCACCTTTGTCTCTAACCCTTTCAGCTGAGGACACTGGATCTTATTTTAATTAGAAAATTTAGGAAAATTTTCACCATGAACTCTTTCTTTTCTCCTCTTTAAGCTTAAAACCACTTGATTAACATCATCCCTCTCTCCTTTCTCCCAGTGTCTGCTGAGGTAGTCTTTCTCCTTCCCAAGGCCAAATCCTCTAATGTCAGTCTAGTGGTATTTATTAAGTGTCTGCCATGTATTAGGCACTGTGCTAAATTCTGTGGATACAAAGAAAAGCAAAAGCCTCTCATGAAGCTCTAATGAGGAAGTCAATATGCAAACAATTGTGTACAAACAAGCATGTACAACTATGTACAAACAAACATGATAAATTAGGGGTAGCCCTCAGAGGGAAAGATTAAGGAAGACTAGGCAAGACTTCTTGCAGAAGATGAGACTTTAGCTGAGAATTGAAGGAAACCAGTCAGAAGATAGAGTGTCATGCTCTAGAATACCAAGGAGGCCAGTGTGTCACTGCATCATAGAGTACATGGCGGGGAGTAGGGTGTAAGAAGATTGGAAATGTAGGAAGGGATCAAGTTATTAAGGACTTTAAAAGCCAAACAGAGGATTTTAGATTTGACCCTGAAGGTGATAGGTAGCCACTGGAGTTTATTGAATAGGGAGATCTGGATGTTAGGAAGATCAATTTGACAGCTTGACTGGAGGATAGATTACAGCAGGGAGACTTGAGGTAGGGAGACCAATCGGAAAAAGACAAATCAGAAATAACAGTCCAGGCATAAAGCTGTAAGGGCCTGCATGAAAGTTGTTGGAGTAATAGAGGAGAGAAGGGGCATGTGTGAGAGATGTAACAAAAGCAGAGACAACAGGATTTGACAACTGGTTGGCTGTGGTGTTGGATATGATCTCATCCCCTCCTATATTCTCTAGCATGTTAGCCATTCAAATATTCCCTCCTCTCTAATCATACATCTCTCCCTGTCTACTGTCAGTCAAACATTTATTAAGCACATACTATGTGCCAGGAACTGTCCCAAGCTTTGGGGACACAAAAATCGGCAAAAGATAGTCTCTGCCCTCAAGAAGCTCATAAACTAAGGGAAGAGGAGAGCAAACAAATATGTACAAACAAGCTATACAGAGGATAAATAGGAAATAATTCAGAGGAAAGACACTAGAATTAAGAGGGTTTGGGAAAACCCTTCCCGTAGAAGATGGGGTTTTAGATGGGATTTAAAGGTAGCCAGGGAAGTCAGCAGGCAGAAATGAGGAGGGAAAGCATTCCAGGGATGGGGGCAGTCAGAGAAAATGTCCAGAGCTGAGAGACAGAACATCTTGTTCTTAAAAGAACCAAAAGATCAGTGTTAGAGCAAAGACTACGGAGCAGGGAGTAAGACTAGAGATGAAGGAGGAGGCTAGGATATGAAGGCTATTGAAAGCCAAACAGAGGATTTTGTATTTGATTCTGGATTTTAATACTAGTCCCTTCCCTACTGCCTTCAAATATGCCCGTGTCCTTCACTCTTAAAAAAAAAAAAAATGTGTTGCACAATACTATCTCCTCAAGCTATCATCATGTATCTCTCCTCCCTTTTCCTACCGAAAGCTTAGAAGAATCCCTCTATACTCTCATTAGAGGCTCCATTTCCTTTCCTTTCCCTCATTCCTCAACCCTTTTACTTCATCACTCATCTGAAACTACTCTCTCTAAATTTATCAGTATTCTCTTAATTGCCAGATCTGATGGTCTTTTCCAGTCCTTGTCCTTCTTGACCTTTCTGCTGACATTTGACCCTGCTGACAACCTTCATCTCCTGGGTACTCTTGACTCTCTGGGTTTTGTAAGATTTCTGTCTAGTTCTCTTCCTACCTATGTGATTGATCTTTCTGTTTCCTTTGCTGGTTCATCATCCATCTGAAAACTTTGGGTATTTGCCAAGGCTCTGTCCTGGCCCTCTTCTCTTTTGACATTCTCTCTCAGTGATTTTCATCAGCTCCCATGGGTTTAATTATCATCTCCATGCAGATGACTCACAGAGCTATATATCCAGCCCCAGTCTCTCCCTTGAGTCTAAGTCCCACATCACCAACTATAGACAAACTGGATGTCACAGCCATCTCAAACTCAAAATGTACAAAATGGAACTTACAATCTTTTCCCTTAAGCCCACCCTTCTTCCAAACCTTCCTATTTCTGGAAAAGGTACCACCAGCTTTCCCATTTCCCAGGTCACAACCCTGGAGCTATACTTTAACTCCTTATTCTCCCTCATCCACATAGCCAAGCAGTTGCTAAATCTTGCCATTTCTATCTCTGCAATATCTCTATAATCCACCCGTCTGTCTATGCACATAGCCACCACCTTAGTTCATGCTTCCTTCACTTCTCCCCAATGGCCTCCTACTTAATCTTACTAATTCAAGTCCCTTCTCACTCCAGTCCACCTCCCATGCAGCTGCCAAATCAATTTTTCCTAAGTGAATATCTGCCGATGTCACTCCCTTACTCAATAAATTCCAGTACTTCCCTATTGCCTGTAGGAGAAAAAAAATGCCTCTGAGTCACTTTTATAACCCTTAACAACCTGGCCCCAACCTATCTCTCCAGCCTCATTGTATATTACCCCCTTTCACTAATTCTGTAATCCAGCCAAACTGGGTTTACTGTTGTTCCTCACACATAATACTCCATCTCCCATTCTCCTAGCCTCCTCTGAGTTTTTGTCACACCCCTTTTTCCTGGTTCTCCTCACCTGACCACTCCTTGGTTTCTTTGCTGATTCATTACCCATATCACATCCACAGGAACCAAGGAATCTTCTCAGATCGACATTTCCCTTCATGCCTAACCACCCCAGCTGCCCCTGCCCCTGTTAAAAGACCACCATAGTGTCCTGGTACCACCATGGGACTCCTTCCAATGGCCCCAACTAGATCCCAGCCTATCCAAATTCCACCAGGATTTCTCCTTCCTAACAGTACCATCTAAAGACACCCCACACACATACCCTGGGCCTTGTCATTAAACTACTGCTACACTTTTTACCACAGCTGAACTATTCTATATTTGCTGCCTCCCTCACCCAGAAGGTGGGCTCCTTGAAAGCAAGATTCCTTTCATTTTTCTGTTGGTATTCTGAGTACTTTGCAGTGTTTGGCACATAGCACATACTTAATAAATGCTTTTCCATTGTATTTACACTGTAATGGGCTATCCCCCATTCCTGGAATGCACTCCCTCCTTACTGCCACCCATAGAATCCTTCTCTTAAGTCGTGGTCACAGCTCAAATGCTACCTTCTGCATGATGCCTTTTTTGATCCCTAACTGCCTTGTGCTTAATTTCTAGGTATTTATTTGTATTTGCTCTCTTTACATTTATTCTATATGTACTTCTTGCCACCCCCATTAGAATGTAAGTTTCTTGAGAGAAAAGATTGTTCCATTCTTGATATTCCTATCCCCAAGATATAGTATCTGGAACATAGTAGGTACTTGATAAGTGCTTGCTTATGGATCTGTACTTTGTAAACCTTAAAAACTACAAATCAGCTATTTTCACTTATGTGTGTCTTATCTTTCCAACTACACTAAATTCCACAAAGTGGCAGGGCCCATGTCTTACTAAAATTTGAACCCACCATAGCATTTCACAGCATCTCTTAACCTGTAGTAGATACTTATTAAAGATATGCTTTGGATCACATTCATTCTCATACTTCAATTATCACTTCTATGAAGATATAACCCAAACCTCTCTTGTGAGACCTGTATCTCCAAGTGTCCACTGGATATCTCCACCTGGTTATTCTAATGTTATCTAGCCTTAAAATGTACAAAACTGAACTTACCAATATAAGATACTAGCTCTTTCGGAAGTGAACAGTTTGGCAGCTAAAAGGGAGCAGAAAAAAAAAATTGTATAGAAGGAAAGGATGAAATCAACTTGTAAAAAAACACAGTCTCATAAAATATGGAGGGACATAAACTGGTCTGTCAGCTTATTTGTATGTGACAATTTTTAGAGTTTTAAAGGTTATAACTGGCAAAGTTGGTAATCAAATAACTGTTTGAAGACTATGGGAAGATCAAATAAAGACTGCTGGTTTCAGTACTGACAGAAAGGTTAATTTCTTGAGTTTTACCTCATAAGATAAAGTTGAGTTACTGACCATCAGAAGTCTCTTATCTGAAGCATTGAAAGAATGAAAAAGCCAGCTGTGAAGAAGCCAGCAGGAGAGTAAGCTGACAGGAAGGCTTCAGCTGTTATGCTCAAGGCCTGCTGAAGAAAGGAATTGCTTTGCTAATTGGCTGGAGAACTTACCGGAAGAGAAGTGAATTTTTCTGTTTGTACTTAATGCCTTCATAGGCCATCTATGGCCTAAGACAAGGGAGACCATTCAAAGTTGTGCCTGCTCTCTACTGCCCTCTTTGGTTTGAAAGGGAGAAATAGAGGGGAAAGGAAATTTTTCCATCTGTTTTGCTGTGAGCTCTGCTTTTCTATGAAAAGAGACTTGGCTGAGAATTGATTGGACAAGCCAGAATCCTGTTGAGTAAAGAAGTAGCTAAGCTTATGTGCACTGCCCAGAAAGTTAAACTGAGAAGCATTGCAGTTCTCTGGCTTAAAGGAATTGCCTGTTATTCAATGGTGAAACACTTTCTTATAGTCCTGTTATGGATAGCTGTGAGCTTTATCAGTTCAAAAGCATAAGAGTGAATCTGTCTAGCAAAAAGAGCTATAGGGGCAGCTAGGTGGTGCAGTGGATAGAGTACCAGTCCTGGAGTCAGGAGGACCTGAGTTCAAATCCGGCCTCAGACACTTGACACTTACTAGCTCTGTGACCCTGGGCAAATCACTTAACTCTAACTGCCTCACCAAAAAGCCAAAAAAAAAAAAAAAAAAGCCGAAGAAAAAAGAGCTATGAGGACCAGAAGAGGAACAACTAGCAGAGAAGATTTTCATGTGGTAGGCATTGCTCCTGAACCTTCTAAGGACATCAAGACCTGCAGTGCTGATTTGTGAGTTGTCCCCAAGCACATTCCCTTGCTAGATTTCTATAATGCACACACTACTCCATGGAATACTGTATGCATTGGTGAGAGAATGTGGCCTAGGTTTATAGGTAGATTATAATATATTATTTCTGAATTTGCTGCATATTGACTAACTATAATGTTAATGATTGCTTTTTGCCTTATCATTAAGTAAATATTTGTCAATGGTGTCACGGTGGCCCATTTCTTATAAATGGAAAAAATGATAAGGGCTTAGGGGTTATAGTGGTAGGTAGTAAAAATGTATCCCCCTCCCCCAACAACAGTATTACCTCTGAGACCCCAAGAGAATTTGCCATAGCCACATGATGGTGGTCTCTCTCTCTCTGGTAACCCCAGGTCTGCTGGTATGACAGCAGGTTAGTGTGATAAGCCAGCCCATGAGGGACAGTGGGGCCATGCCAGCCCCAAGTGCTATACTATATTTCCCCCCAGAACCTGGACGTCCCCCTAACTTCTCAATGTATGTTAATGGTGCCATAGTCCCAGTTGTCCAATTCAAAAGTTCAGAGTCACCTTCAACTATAAACCTCTCAGTCTAACATTCAAAGTCCTTCACAATCTGATTTTAGCTTATCTTTCTAGACATATTTCACTTACCCCTTCCTTCATTTTGCCTTCCAGTCAAAATGGCCTCCTTGTTGCTCCTTGACCGTGTTATTCCATTTTCTGTCTCCATGCTTTTGTATACACTATCCACTATGCCAGGAATATATACCACCCTCACTTTTCGTTTTAAGACTCAGCTCATGTGCCTCCTCCCTTGGGAACACTTTCCTGATCCTCTTAGTTGCTGCTGCTCTGTCCTTCCTTAATAATAATATGTATTTATTTGTTTACATACTATATCTCCCCAGGAGAGTGTAAACTCCTTTAAGAAGGTGCTGCTCTTTTTTCCCCCCTCTGTATTTTTTTGTTTGTTTGTTTTTATTTTTGGTTGGGCAATGGGGGTTAAGTGACTTGCCCAGGGTCACACAGCTAGTAAGTGTTATGTGTCTGAGGCCGGATTTGAACTCATGTCCTTCTGAATCCAGGGCCGGTACTCCATCCACTGTGCCACCTACCTGTCCCAAAATATAGACACTTTTTTTTTTTTTTGGTGAGGCAATCGGGGTTAAGTGACTTGCCCAGG
>NW_020949413.1:0-15507 GCF_900497805.2 Vombatus ursinus | reverse complement strand
TTAGTGGTAGTGGAATGAATAAAGGAAGGCAGGAAACAAATATTTATAAAGCGCTTAGGACAGTGCCGGACACACAGTAGTTGCTTAATAAATATTACCTCATTTGATCTTTACAACAATCCTAGGGAGGTAGATGTTGTTATTATCCTTATTTTATAGTTGAGGAAACTGAGGCCAGCAGAGGTGAAGTGACTTGCCCAGGATCCCACAGCTAGTAAGTGTCTGAAGGTGGTTTGATTTGCCTAATACATATGGCCTCCTGTATCACCCTCAGGATCAGGGGGTCAGACGAGACGATTTCTTAAGTTCTCTTCCAGTCCTATATCCTGTGATCCCCACAAAACCTGGAAACTGGAATAATTGTGCATAAAATTCTTGACCAGAAGTAATGGTTGCCCATTGCTTCCTGGCCAGAAATTGTGAAAGCAGGCAAATGAGGGAAAGGGAACTTGGTAGTGATGGTGTGGAAATTTAATTAGAGGTAAAATAGTAGATTTCCATTTACCAATAGAGACCCCTATTCTAGATGTACCTCTATGAAAAAAATTCAAAGTCTCAAATGCAACAAACATTTATTAAGAGGGGAAAGGGAACTTTGAATGTAGAGGAGCCTAGATCTCCTGAAAATACCCTAAAGGGGCTTTAAAAGTCACTCAAAAAAGAAATAACCATCTATAGACTTCTTCACTTAGCCCAGGAATCCACAGAGAGACCCCCAGAATCCTTCAAGGACCCTGAGATGGAATGGGCTAGGCAGCCAGTGACCCTGAGCCAAGCAGCAGCCTAAACCATCCCGAAGCCTATGGCTATAGTATCTCAGTTCAAAAGAGATCAGCCCAGGGAGTGCTAGGAAGGGTCCAACTTAACCCTAGTGGCCTGAGCCCAGGAGAAAGACTTTGGACAAAATCTGCCTTAAGTAGTCCCTGAAACCTGTGGTATGTGCTCAGCAAGGTAGTAGCCCCTGCTCCAGCAGCAGGAGGAGAGGCTCTTTGGAGGGGGCCTGGTGGAAGAGGAGGTCCCAAAGTCCTGTGGCAAGAAGAGCCCTCAGGCAGAGCCCAGCACCAGAGCAACTCCATGGTCCTTTGAAGAAGGGTCCTAGTATGGTCAGTGATACTCAGGACCAGGAAGGCCATGGCCATGCCATTCATTTATAGAGACTGATCCAAACACAGGCCCTGAAATCTAGGTACTGAAGTGGATAAGATGAGCAAACAAAGAAAAACACCAGATGCCATGAGGAAATACTTTGATTTGAGAGACACCCAGGGGAGTAAACTGAGGAGGATAGTAAGTAATACCACAAGTCCAAGTAAAGTCATAGATAAAAATATGTCCTGGACATAGGGACTATAGGAATACCTGGAAAAAATGAAACAAATGATATGGAGTGGAAAAGCTGGGAGGGAAAGAGGGCAAGAAAAATGGTTACCTTAGAACAGGCAATGGAAAACTTCACCCAAGACCAAAATGCCTTGAAAGTCAGGATGGGTCAAACAGACAACAATGACTCAGTAAGACAGGGTGTGTTAAAATGAGGCCAAAAGATTAGGAAAGAAAAATGTAAGAAATGTATCAAAAGCAGCTGACCTGGAAGATAGTTCAAGGAGGGATAATCTTAAGAATTATTGAACTATCTGAAGATGATTTTTTAGAAAGTCTGGATACCATATTTTAAGACATTATAAATGAAAACTGCCCAAGTATCTTAGAAACAGAGTAAAAATAGAAATAGTTACCTCCTGAAAGAAACCCCACAATGAAAAATCACAAGAATGTCATGACCCAAACCATAGTAACCAGGTCAAGGAAGAAATACTGCAAGAAGCCAGAAAAGGAATCCAAGTATCAAGGAGACACAGTCAGAAATACAAGAGACTTAGTCTGCCCTTATATGTGAGAGGAGAGCTTGGAATGCAATATTACAAAAGTCAAGAAGTAAAGGCTTATAACCAGGGATCCTTATTGAGAAAAAATTAAGTATGTTGTGAGGGAAGGGGACACTTTTAATAGAATAGAGGACTTCTGAAGAAAAGACCAGAACTGATTGGACATTTGGAAATGGAAAGATAGAAGCCAAGAGAAACGTAGAAAGGTACACACATTTAATTAAAAGGAGATGAATTGTTTACATGTTTAAAAGGGGATAAGAATCAAGTTCTTCTCAGAACCCTATAATATCTATGATCATAGAGAAAAGTATAAATGACAGAGTTTGTGTTCTGTTTAATGGTCTTGAGAGAACAAAAATGTGAGGGACAACTACTGGAGAAGAAAGGAGTAAAAAGAGAAGGAAAATCACATAATTGGTACATAAGATATGATGGTGAAGGAAAGAGTGGGAGAACAGACATCCCAAGAATCTAACTTTCTTCTGAACCAGATAAAGAATAATCGAACACACCCCTTTCCTCCCGCCTCCGCCACCACACACACACACACACACACACACACACACAGAGATTTTGGTATAAAATACATTAAATACACCAGGGAGATAAGAGGAGGCTGGGACAAGGGAAGGATAGAAAGGAGAAAGTAAGAGAGAAGACAGGGTAAGTAAGGGAATACCCATAAGCAAAGCAAACATGTTGGAGAGAGGAACATGAAGTAGGGATTAAAAGGAAAAATAAAAACCTGGAATCAGGTAGAATAAAGAGAAGAGCAACAGAGAGAAAACAGGCTGTTTCACTTTTTTGTTTGTTTATTTATTTTTTTATTTTCTTTGTTTCACTTATTAGATCACAAGTGCCAAGCAAATTCCCTCTACTACCACCTTATTTGTAAAGTGGGATAGGAGCAAAGAATAAAATACAAGAGGATAGGATGGAGGGAAATAAAGTCACAATTGTAAATGTGAATGAGTTCACCTGTAATACAGAAGAAGATAGCACAATGGATTAGAAAACAGTCCAACAGTATGTTGTTTATAAGAAACACACTTGAACCACAAGGATTCACAGTTAAAATGAGGGACTAGAGCAAGATCTTCAGCTGAATTCAAAAAAGCAATTATTCAGATAATGCTACAGTTTCTATCGGGGTTTCTTCCTGGTAGAAAATAGCTAAACAAAATGTTTATGAATATAATGGAATATTATTGTGCCATGAGAAATGACGAAACAGAGTTTCGGAGGAAACTAAGAGGACATCTGTGAAGTAATACAGAAGCCAATTATGCAAAACTAGAAGAACAGTTTATACAATTACAACTTTACAAAGGAAAACAACTGTGAAAGACTTTAGAACTCTGATCAATGATTTAAATCACATTACCCACTGCCACAGAATCGATAGGCTTATAATTAAGAATAAGACATACGTTTTTGGACGTGACCAATGTGGGAATTTGTTTTATTTCATAGTGTATATTTGTTACAAGAGCAGCTAAGTGGCACAGTGGATAAAGCACCAGGCCAGGGGTCAGGAAGACCTGAGTTCAAATCCAGCCTCAGATACTTACTAGCTGTGTGACCCTGGGCAAGTCACTTAACCCTGTTTGTCTCAGTTTCTTCATCTGTAAAATGAACTGGAGAAGGAAATGACAAGCTTCTCCAGTGTCTTTAACAAGAAAATCCCGTAGCGGGTCATGAAGAGTCGGACGTGACTGAAAATGACTGAACAACAAAAATTTGTTAGGAAGATTTTAAGGTTTTTGGTTTTAGTTTTTTTTTGGGTTTGTTTGGTTTTTTTTTACTGTTATTGGAGGGCAGGAAGTTGGAGGGAGAAAAAAATGCTTGTAAAAATGTCAATTTAAAAATAAAAATAAATTCATCACCATAGTTACGTAGCAACAGTTTGACCTCCTTGTGTTGTTAGGAAGTAAGGCCCAACAATTCCATTCCTTGGTCCCCCAAAACCTTTCTACAAAGGAGTTATCTGAACCATCCTGGGGGAGAAGAGACTTGTCAGTGAAGAAGAACATGAGCCATTTCCCCAGGACATATGGAACCCCTGAGAGGGCAGGGAACCCTGAGGTCTGGGTGGCTCCATGTAGGGGACAGAACAAAGATGCGCCTAAGAGGGAAACCAGTTCATTATTGACTAGGCCTTCCTGCTCCTGGAGTAGAGAACCCTTTTCCTTCCTTGGGTGGCATAGATTTATTGAGGACATATCTTCTGGGAGGTGGATAATCCAGTGGCCACTGGACATGAGCATGGGGAGCCTCACTGAATCACCTAGCCTTTTGAGCCTTCTGTGGCCAGTGGAAGGTTTAGCAACCCTGAACCGTGCTCCCACAGAGACCCCCAGGACTTAAAGGAACCAGTGATTCCACACCTTTTGACCCTTCTTGTAAGGGAGTAAAAGGACTGCCCAATGAGGGGATGCCCAGGGCCCAGACCTTACGCCATTGGACCTGTGATGATCCAGAACCTTCTGCACTGGGGTCCAGGACATAGGAACAACTCCAAGAATAGCCTTCCAAATGGGTGGGGCCTGTGGACGGGCCAGTAACCACCATCCATTTAAGAGCATTTACTGGCCTAAGAATACCCCTGAGCTCAAAAAGGTAGGCCAGGAAGGTGGGAGGACAGACAAATCCAGCTACCCTGTCTGCCACTACATTATAAAGGGCCACTGCCAATGGGGATCTCTATGTCTCCTACCAAGCAGGAGTTAATGGACCCCTGTGGTAAGACTACCTTCCACTGCCCAGCTTCACTGGATCTGCCCAACACCTGCAGCCAGGGTCTAGGAGGATCGGGAGAAAGAGAAAGGTTAAAAAATGTTTTGTTAATACTTCTGAGCTTTTATACTATTTCTCAGTAACACCTCCCATCCCCAGAGCCCTCCTTTGTAAGAAAGAAAATCAGTTAAGCAAAACAAGCCATCAGCATGTCCACACCTCACTGTGTAGACCTCACTTCTCACCTGTAGTAGTTTGTTTTCCAATCACTAATGTGCAATATTTTTATTATTTTTATGTTATTGTTTTTATTCTGATTCAATGGGAAGAAAGCATCTGTATACTTTCTTTTTTGGGGAGGGATGGTGAGGCAATTGGGGTTAAGTGACTTTCCCAAGGTCACATAACTAGTAAGTGTCAAGTGTCTGAGGCTGGATTCATCTGTATACTTGCAAAGCCATATCCCTTTACTCTGGAGAAACAAATGGCAAACCACTCCAGTATCTGCCAAGAAAACCCCATGGACAGTTGGTCCATGGGATCATGAAGAGTGAGACATGACTCAAAAGCCTGAATAACAAACAACAATCCCTTTGCTCTCCTGCTAGTAAGTGACTTTTATCATTTAACTCTAATTGGTACTATTCACCATAACATGCCCCCCTCCAATATTGCTCTTGACTCTTTTGAGCCCTGGAATAGTTTTGGAGGACAACCTCTCTATCTACTATCTTACCAGCCCATTTTGAGTACTTCTGATGAACCCCTACTGTCATTGGTCTAGGGGTAGGAAATCCAGAGTTAACATTTTGGGGTCCTTTCTGTGTCACAGAACATGCACTGAAAGATCAGTGCTTCTCTTCTCCAGGCTACCTTATTTGCACCTTGAGTCCTTGAGCAGCCATGTATATGAATGCCTTCTATGTTACTTCTGGTGCCCTTCAGCCCTTCCTCACACTTATCTGTTGGAGGTCTGAGAAACATCCTTTGACGTCTCACGTTTTATTCGGTTTATTCAATTCCACTTGCCACGATCTCAATCATTATGAGCATGATACAGTTGGTCCCATTATACGTAGTGGGACACTATCCAATTTTAGCCTACCTCTGCCCCGCTCCTTTCTGTCCCACTTTCTCTATAACAGATCATTTGTATTCTGTGAATCTCCACATAGTACAGGATCTCTTGCTAGATCTCTTGGGCTCGGAAATGTCCTATCTCACATTAGAGTGAAATGTGGCTCACGTCATGGTTGAAGTTGGGGGAAAGTGATGCAAACAGACAAAGTGATCAGATAGCCAGCACCCAGTAGCAAGGGACCTTCTGGTGACATATGGAGTCTTCTCAACAGAACCAGAAAGTCTCCACTGACTCAAAGCAATTCACTAAATAAGACTGACAGGAAAGGTAAAGAAAGCACTAGATCTAGCATTCTTTCACTTTTATCAACTGTTCTGGAGAACCTGGATTGCCAGCATAAGAAAAGTGAAAGCAATTTGGCCCAACACATTCAGAAACTAAAGATAGCTTTCCGATTTTTAAGAACATGCAGAGAAAGCAGAAGGCAGATAGCTAATGGAGCTGACCCAAGGGAAAGAGCAATCATTGGCCATTGGCAGAAAGTACAACCTCTAACCCAGAGCTTTCTCTGGAAAATGTGCAACATCCCACTGAGATCAGAAATATAGGACATGAAATGGAGAATAGAAGTGAGTTTAAGACTTGGGAACCAGTGGTAAACTTAGCCTGTCATTACCCACCCACCCCCAAATGTGATTTCCTTCACAGAGGGAGCAGAAAGTAGATGAGTGCTCATCCCCAAGGAATTGGGAAGGTTACAAGAAGTTTAAATAGCAACCTGATGGGTTACTGGAAAAATAACTGAGAATGTGGTCCAGTGGAATTGAATCCTCCTCTCCACAGCAGAGTTCCATCACTTTGGAGAGCTCTCAGAAGACTTACTTTTTAGAAGATAGTTAAATCAATTTGATGCTCCAAATGAAGACTGCTTTCTGTCCCTTTTTAGATGGCTAAGAGAGTCCTGCATACTTGGTCCTATAAAGATGAATTCCCATTCCATCTGGTACCCTCAATGGAGCTCTGTAAAGATGAGGGATGACATTCCTAAAAGAGATGGATTTGGTAGATTGGATCTATGCGTTTCCTTACCCCACCACCACCACCATGTTCTGACTTAGCAATCTGGTCTGGTCTTCTGGGTAGAGTCTCACTCAAATACCATCAGGCTTTAACTACAGGCCTCCCCACCACACAGTCATACAGATCAGTTAGTGAAATCTGAGTGGCAGGGTGGGATATCAGTGGTCATCCAGGCAAATGTGGCCCCATGAACCAAAATGTGAAGGAAGATCATTTTTCCTCCACTAGTCTTGATCACAAAGAGCACAGCCTTTTATTGTCTCGTCCTACTCCCTCCAGGCTAACAGGTCCATGACCCCCATGCAGAAATTAGTGTGGATGAAGATCTCATATGCCCTGTCCCTCAGGACTCTTACATATCAGCCATGGGACTCACAGCTCAGCCCATTGGGAACACTTGTCAGGACCCCCATACCACAAAATATCACTTATTACCTGATGAATTGCAGCGGAGGTCCAATTGCCCATGACTATTAGGACATAGAAACATCAATGACCAGGGGGAAATGGCATTATTCAGGAGCCAGGTCCTGATTGTTGGGGGCTCATTGGGCTATCTGAAGAGGTAGGGCATCAGGGATTAAATTGAAGGCCTCAGTCTCTTTTGGAGTCATAACCTGTTTGGGTGAGGTACTAACATCCCTGGGGACCCAGGCAAGCATGATCTTGAATGTACCATTCCCGTTGAACAGTAGGGTCCTCCTGTGCCCTACCTCTCTTACTTAGAGGTACTATTGTGCATCACCTAACTCATAATGGGCAGATTTGGGCAAAGGTATGACCTTACCTTACCTGTTTAGTAGTAACTGGTGTTTAATGAGTACTATAGGGAGTGGCCGCTTCAAGGTGTTTGCAGCTCCAGAAGCCTAATAGTGACTTCTGGCCACCCCTTGGTGTCTGCCAAAGGTTCTATTCAGCCTGATTTTTATGGACAAAGGCTTCAGAAACATGAACCCCAAAGGATCATAAATCCCAAGAGGAAAAGCCTACTGGATAGTCTGCTTTAGGTCTCACAAAGTTTTAGTGTATTCTGAGCTTTACTCAAAAGAGTTGGTCTTATGGGTGACTGAGTAAATGGAATCATCAGGATGCCCAGGTGGGAATATGGGTTCTGAAAAACCCAAAGATTCCAAAAAGCCCCTGGACTTTCCTCATAAATTCTGATGAAATGTCAGTTGTTTATTTTGAACTTTACCCAGCGTTATCCACTTCATTCTCCAAAACGTGAGTGACAATCTGGACCCTGGATTTTCTTAGGACTGATTTCCTACCTCTTGTACCACAACGAACCACAATTTAATCCAAGGCCTCAGCCAGTGGTCACCATGTCCTCAAGGCCCTTAGTAAAAGAAACCTCAACCTACCAGAAGGTGGCAGTATGAGAGAGAATTCAGGTTTCCCTTCCACATCGCAGGAGTTAGGGGTGTGGAATCCCGGTGATCTGAAAATCTGCATAAAACTTTTTGGCCCTCCATTCATACCAGAGAAGAAGTCTGATTTTTTTCTTTTATGAGGTATGTACAGATTAAAAGATAAAATATGTTCAATACTATATATATTTTTTATGCATTTCTGAGTTTTTAAACTTTTTCTGTCATCAGCTGGCCTTCCCGTGTTGTCTGCAGCTTCCACAAAATCCTCATTTAATTTCTTATCCTGACCTGCGATATATCGAAACCACGATAGTGAAAGTCGCCATATGGACTTCTTTTCAGTTATTTATGATCTTTTCTTTCTACCTGTCTACTCTCCCAGAATCCTTTGCTGGATCTTCATCTCCTAAATAGAGGTGTCATGTATAACCTATATCAAATTGCTTACCTTCTTAGGGAGGGGAAGCAGGGAGAGAGAGAATATGGAACTCAAAATTTTAAAAAAACATGTTAAAAATTGCTTTCTACATGTAATTGGGAAAAATAACAATATTATTCAAAAAATATATAAATAAACATGGGTATCCTCCAAGAGTCGATCCTGGGTCCTCTTCTCTTGTCATTCTATACCTTAGCAATTTCACCAGCTCCTCTAAGTTCAATTATAATCTCCATGCAAAATGTTTCCCAGATCTATATATTGAGTTCTAACTCCCAGTCATCCAAGCTTGTAACCTCAGTGTTCTTTCTACCTTCACATCATGTGTATGTATGTATGTATGTATGTATGCATGTATGCATGTATGCATGTATACACATACACATGTATATATATATATATATGTATGCACACACATATATACACATCTTCTTCATTCACAGTTCTAGATCATTTTAATAGCCTTCTTACTGGTCTTGGTCTTAAGTCTCTCGCTAGTCCAATTCAGTGAAGGAGTCATCTCATTCTTCCAGACATGAATGAAGGAAAAGAAAGGCAGCAAGGCTGATTCTGCCCTTTAGAACAAAACAAAACAAAAAAAGCCTTCACTTCCAGCCTCCTCTGAACCATGTGGTTACCAGGAATGCCCCACAGTCTCTTCAAAGCACCTCCCTTCCTGAAGAATCTTGATTCTTCCAGAAGCCATCTCCCCAGGACGCTCCACATGGAGAGGTGTCATTTGAGTAAGCTGGTTGGATCTGTATTGCCATTATGCTTTTAATTCCCCCTTTAGGATCTGTAAGTTTGTTTTGATTCTGACTATTTCCCTCCCAGGTACTATCCTCCTTAACTTCACCCTCCCTCTTTCTCTGCTTGTTTCCTTCTCTTATAGCACATGTACCAAAGCTTGTGTAAGAATAAGGCCCCAAAAAACGTGTCTTTGAAAAATAGCTACCTAGTGGGGCAGCTCGGTGGTGCAGTGGCTAGAGCACCAGCCCAGAAATCAGGAGGACCTGAGTTCAAATCTGACCTCAGACCAAACACTTGACACTTAACTAGCTGTGTGACCCTGGGCAAGTCACTTAACCCCAGTTGCCTAAAAAAAAAGAAAAATAGCTACCCAAATCTACCCCCTACCCCTAGCCAACATAACCCATACCTACGGGTTATCCCTGAACATATATAAAGTATTCTCTGACCTTACTCCCTCAGAGCTAGGCTGACTACATCTACCCCTCCAGGTTCTAAGGGGTACCCCTCAGAGGTTGGGGTATCAGCTCTTCTCTACTGATCTTAACTCAAGTCCCCATTCTGAATATATTCCCTCCACAGTTAACCACCAGCACCCCATCTCTATTTAACCAATTAACATCAGTCAGCTTTTGCAAAGGAATATTTACTTCAAAAATATAGGAAGAAGTACAAACATTTCTCTCCTAAGACTGTGGGGGCACATCCTCCCCTATACCAACTTGTTCTTTGGGAAGAGTTGGCTCCAACTTAACTTGGTAGCATTGATCCCACCAAGTTCACATCCAAATATAGTATTGCTACTGAGTGAGCCCTTACCTCAGCTATTGTTGGGCTAGGTCCCAAAGGTTACTCCTTGCTTCTCAAAGCTGGATCAGCTGACTGCAAACCCCATTAAGGACTCAACTTACAAGCACAGAGGAAAAGAACTTTGAGGCCTTCATTTCACGGGCCATATGTCTACTTTGGATAAGGAGGACCCAAGACCTCTTCCCTTATAGCACCATCTCTCTTCTTTCACCAGAATGCCATCAGACTGAAGAAGTCAACCAAAAAGATCGGAGAGAAGTCCAGCTAGGGCCTATTGAATGCACCCCACTTTAGGTTACACTGCCACAGCCAATTAAAAAACATCCTAGCCAGCATTTGGTTAGGGACCAGAACCAGTTATGAAACAGGTTTCCAATCTCCCCAAGTCACTTCCATTACAAGTCATCATAATTCTCCCAGAATCAGGCTCCCCAGGAGAATTGTATTATTGCTACTGTCATGCAAGTCTACAGTAGAATTCAAGTGAATTTGTACAGTTACATTAGGATCAATTAGAATGGTTAATTTGTATTCACAGTCAAATGTGGTCTAGATGGTATGGACAGATGAACAAGCACTTTCAGTCAGAGACAGACTTGCATGTGTCCACCTTCGCCCCTACTGCCCCACGGAGTAATATTCTGGGTGGTAACCCAGATAAGCAGTGGAATATGCCCTCTAGTTAAAGGTACAAAGCTGCTAAGGGTTTAGATTTATATAGGGTTTTCAACAAAGGACCTGCCGTCATAGTTGTCACATGGTGAGATAAGGGGGTCAAGGAACATGGACCAGTAACAGAAGGGGTGGGGATGTTCTAAAAATTAGCCAGGAAGGCCTACTTAGAATGAGGAACAAGGAATTATAACTGTGCCACATCAGAAAATTTGCTAGAGAGTGTAGTGTAAACCTCAATTGTACCAAAGAGATAAGGAGATAAGCCTAGGAGAGTGGGGCTATAGACTTCTCAGGCTATTCAGGTACTACACATGCTCATAAAGACTAGACTAAGCTGTCGGTCCCCCATCTAATTCCATTTCTCACCCCCTTGGGTCCCTCATATTTATCCTTTCTGTTGCCACTGTTGTGATAGTCCTTTATCTTTCTTTCCTAACTCCTTGCCCTCCTTGCGATAACCCCAACCTCCCAGTGGCTTCCTCCTGTGGGGCTCTCGAATTCCTCATTCTCTATACCCCTTCCATAACCCATGCTCTAATTCCCTCCCCTGCCCAGTTACAGTATGGTATAACTATATGTGGTATGAGCAATATCTCCTAAAGTTCCTGCCATTTATATTAGGCAAGTTTTCCTGTAAGTCAATGAAACTGTATGGATTTCTCTTTTCCCTTTGCATTAGTTTTTCTTATGATACTTTGCTGCTAGTACAACACTATCTTTAACCATGCTTTCTGAAGACAGCACCAAGGAGATGATCAACCTCAGCCTCCTCCCTCCAATTCTCTGAGGATAGGTGAAGATAAAAAGTAAATTAGGCCGGGTAAATGAGGGCAGGAGGGCTTTTCTCTTAGAAAGCGCCAGAGAAAATCTCTATCACAGTAATAGGCGCCTCAGGTCACCTCCACAGTAGTAGTTTTGAGGCTGTCCCAAGCCCCACATCACAGTCTCTGTGACTAGGCAGGACTCCTAAGTCCAGCCAAGGGGAAGCTGTATCTCTTGATGGGAATTCAACCCCTAAAGTTTGCCAAATCCTACGTGTCATTTTTCTTACAATAGCAACCTGCCTCTACTTTAATCCATCCTCTCTTGCTCCCACAAGTCCCTTCAGCCTTAATGTCAGGGCAAAACTGGGGGATGAGGTCAAAGAAGAAGATGCTGGGAAATTTCTGCTTGAACCAGCAGGCATCCTAATCTCCTTGGAGATGGCATGCAGTTTCAGCTTCGCCAAGATAGGATGTCTCTTCCATTAGCTTTTATTATACTACTTTAATGTTAGTCTGTTTTCACAGGTTCTCTTTCCTCGCCCACCGCACCCCTGCTTTCCATTTACCTGCCCTATCCCAAGTTCTTTGAACTTATTTATGTAATAAGGCATTCACAAAGCTGCCCTGACTACTTCAGCAGACCACATGTGTTAGCTCAGTGCGTGGGTGCTTTGGGGATGATGAAACTCCTTGATGTATCCAGCTGGCCATGGGTGACTCAGCACCAAAAATCTCAGGCACTTTAGGGATGACACAACAATCCCCATTATTAGCTGCTAATTCAGGAAGAGCCTGAGACAATAACACTGCCCGCGTATCTGTTTTTCCTCTGACTCTGTGTGGGAAAAAGTGCTTCTATAAAGGGTAAAATGGGCTACCCCCCTACCCTACCTCCATTGCATGGCAACCACTCTCACATGGCAGCTAGAAGAGGTGCTTGGCTAGGTGACCTAAGCCTAGATCTCGGGGCTCCTGGCTACATTTTAGGCTTTGTGTTTCCTGAATGCCAAACAGCAACCCCAATTTGGATATATTTTGTCTTGTGAGCCATCTTGTGAGCTCAAGAGGTTTTGGAGATCCTGGGTCCTCAAATGGAATTAACTGGTGGGAGGAAAAATGTAATGGCTTCACAGCTAGAACTTATATACTGCTTCAAGATTTGCAAAGCACTTTACAAATAATATCTCATTTGATCCTTCCATTTGGTCTCCTTGGGAAATATGTGTTGTTATTGTCCCCATTTTATAGATGAGGAAACTGAAGCAGACAGAGGCTAAGTGACTTGCCCAAGGTCACACAGCTAGTGTCTGCCGCCAAATTCGAGGTCGTTTTCCTGACTCCAGAGGACTAACACCATATTCACTACACCATCTAGCTGCTTCAGAGTTTCTGTACCTGACAGTTGCCACCAACAGGGGAAGGAGCTCAAACCCTAGCCTGACTTGCCAGATAACATGGACCTGGAGGGAGTTGTTTGGACAGTGCAAGATGAAAGTGAAATGTAACAATGCTGTTTAGTAGTCCCACAGACTGCTTCGTGTTCCAGTGTTTAAGTCTCAACCTTCCAGTACAGTAATGTTGTTGTTCAGTCATTTCAGCCATGTCTGACTCTTCGTGACCCCATTTGGGGTTTTCTTGGCAAAGATACTGGAATGGTTTGTCATTTCCTTCTCCAGCTCATTTTACAGGTGAGGAAACTGAGGCAACAAGGTTAAGTGACTTGCCCAGGGTCACACAGCTAAATAAGTGTCTGAAGTTAGATTTGAACTCAGGAAAATGAGTCTTACAGACTTCAGGCCCAGCACTCTTTCCACTGTGCCACCTAGCTGCTCTTGGTATAGCAATAGTTATTGCTTATTGTTTAAATTTCTGTCAATGCCTTTTGTGCTTAACATTTCTTTTGTGTGGAGGAAATCAGTACCTGTCTAAACCTGACCTATAATGTAGATCAAATATATTTCTATTCCTCAATTTGGGGAGACTCTAGACATGATCCAAACCTAACTTTTCAGTAATATCCCCTGTGGATATAATGAAGCAAAATGTATGAAAAAAGAAGTTAAACCTTTCTTTTAGACTAGTCAAGCTCCCCCAGGACTGAACCTAGTTGGGACCACATGTATGGATCCAAAATAGATGAACCTGTTAGTTGAGAGAGAGCACAAAATCCACCTCCTTGAACCCGGTAGTGATTCTAATTGTTATGTAAATTGCTAATTTATCTTTCTTTTTATTTATGTCAGTGGGTTGGCATATATACCCCCATGGAGAATGTAAGGAGATGGACATGAAAGGGTGCCACTCCACTGGGCTTGCTCTGAGGTGCTCTGGCTGCTTCCAGCTGCCCATGTGTGACCCAGTACTGAATTGCTTGGGATGATGAAGCAATTCTGTTGAAGGGCCCTTGGTCCTGTGATGGTAGCGAGGGAATGTTTGCATCAGGAGGATTCTCTACTGATCCAGGAAGAACTACCTATTCAGTACTTCCAAAGAGGAGACATCTCCCCAATCTATTTCCTCTCCTTCCCCTCCTCTTCCTCTCCCTGTGGCCAAGTAGCTCGTTCTCCCTGGATGTCCCATGAGAAGCTGAGGAGTCATGGGTTCCTTTTCCCTCACCAAACTTCTGGAACATGACAGTCCGCACATATGCTACTTAGATGAGCTTGAGACTATCACAAAAACCCAGCTTCCTCTTTTGCTCTGTGTTTCTTTCCATCCTGAGATGGATGTTTCCAGACTTGAAAGCAATTTTGGGTTTGAAAGCACCCTCAATTGGTGCCAGTTGCACTGTGAAAGGGTAAAATTTAGATAAGTCATAGGAACTTACAGTGTAGTACCCAGTACCCCAATGTGGCACATACCTAGGGATGAAGTGAAGATCCTAAGTCATCATCTGTTCATTGTCTTTAGATTGTTTGCCCAGTTGTTACAAAGAAGCTTTTGGAGTCTGCTGAACTGATAGCATTCGTAGTCTTGATAACTACCTCTCTTTGAGGTAGCTATCAAATAGCCTCACAAGAGGAGTGTTCAGTATCAGTATTATCAAGAATTTCTGCTCACTAGCATGTAGATATTGCTTTAAAGTTTGTAAAGTCTGTTATCTTACCTAGTATCTCTCTTAATCACAATGATCCTGAGTGTGTGTTACTACAGTAATTATTCCCATTTTCTAGATAAGGACACTGAAGTTTCCAAGAGGTTCAGACTTGCCACGTTACATAGCAATATAAGTGTCAGAGGTGGGATTTGAACCCAGGTATTCCTGACTCCAAGACCAGCACTCTATCTACTACAGGCTAATAACAATCTGGTAAATTCCCAGAAAGAGTAGGTATTTCAAGATTGCATATATAATCCCCCCAAAAAAAAACAAACAAAAAGATATCCACTAATTTTCTAAACCAGTTAATTGATTTCAGTATTAATTTTTTTGGGGGGGTTCAGGAGTTCACCTTTTCAGAAATACCTTTAATATCCTCTGGCCAGCAATAATATCTGACATTTATTTAGCACTTTACAGTAAAGATTTTTACATCAATGTTTCATTTAATCCTCACAATGTGAAGTTCAAGCATTCTCATTTCACAGATAAGCTTCAGAGAAGTTGTTACTTGCCAAAGTTGGAATGTGAACTCATCTTCTGATTATAGATACATTGGCTCTCTCCCTCTCTGTCTCCCCCACCCCCGTTTGAGCCTTATGCTTGCACAGTTTACCTACATATATCTGCCCCATCCTTGTCTTTCTCCCTGGCCCCCCCACTCCCACTCCCGCCCCAGCCACCAAGAATCCCTTTGTTTCACCTCTATGGTTGTAGTTTAAACTTTTATTTATACAAAATACACATACACAGTTTTTCCCCACCCCCACCCCTACCCCGTATTCCGTAGGGCCTCTCAACGTCTGGCCA
>NW_020949412.1:0-2392 GCF_900497805.2 Vombatus ursinus | reverse complement strand
TTGTTATTAAGTTCAAGCTAGAATGCTGATGTACACTGAATATTTTTCTGCTTCCAAAGAAAAACTGTTTCCAATGGAGGCAGAGCTAGGAAGACTTTTGTAAATTGAAAAATAATTTTTAAAAATTATTTGATTAACCTGTAATTTTAAAACTGGAGAAGGAAATGGCAAACCACTCCAGTATCTTTACCAAATGGGGGTCGCGAAGAGTCAGACATGATGGAAAAAACAACTGAACAACAACAAATTTTAAAACATTTTCCCCTAGACTCCTTGCCCCAATACATTTTCCTAGACATCTGCAACCTGTCTTGATTATATACCACATTTGTTCTCTGCACCGCCTACTGGTCTTACTATAACTATTTTAATCTTCCAGATCATCTATTTTCTTATTTGAGGAGAAGAAAAGAAGAGGAGCTTCAGATCTTTGAAGCTCAAAGCACGGGTATAATCAAGGAGAAATAGCTCAACTTAGCTTCCAACTGCAGAAAATACAGAAATAAGACTTCTATTCTGCTCTTCTTGATCCAGGCAAGTGCTCTATGAACAGAGAAAAGATGTGGTAGAAGGTGTCCAGGACACTTGTATGAACTAGTGTGAATCTGGCACATGTGACAAATGACAAAGCTAACAATTCTAATGAGGATTATGATTAACGCTTATTGAGCATCCATACTTTCCTTCCTCCCTTGGGCCCACAATCCCAACACAAACAAGACTGGTTCTGGCTGAAGGTAACCAGGCAAAGGATGAAGTAGCGTCAAGCACAGATCCCTCCCGAGGAGAAAAAACAAGCAACAAACAAGAGCTAAGTGCTAGTCGCCCCGAGACGATGGGGCTTATGAATGCACTATCACCTGCTGCCTCAGGAAGCAGGGATCTGAGAAGGGGCTGGATCTCCACAGCACCTGACCCAGCTTTCACTGAGGTAGTCAATGCTGTCAGTGACTTAAGAGACAGCAGCAGTAATCTACAGGGACCTGGACAGAGGGAGCCCCACCCCGCTGCTAATGAACTCCGGGGCAAAGAATTGTCCCTCAGCTGTCGGTAAGAACAGGGATCCGGAACTCAAGGCAGCACTATCAAGACCTCACAGAATTGTGGTGAGGATAAAACGGAGTGACCTATGAAGCACTTTGCAAACCTTAAAGCGCTCTATACATGCTCGCTTTTTCTGTTCTACTGTCCCAGCTCTTCCACCTAATAGTTATTTGATCACAGATGAGTCATTAACTTCTCTAGGGTCGCTTCCTTTTTTTTTTTTTAGGGTCACTTCTAACTTAAAAATCCTCTGTTATTCTTTAGAATCATGATGAGAATGCATCAGATATGAAGAGACCTCCTGGGCCAAATCTAAAGAAAACAGGGACTTCCTCTCGGTGGTGAGACACAACAGATGCTTCCTTAAAGACCTCCACAGTCACTTAAGAGAGAACTGCCTCAGCAAGAAGAAAGGCCCCCTATCCTCCAAAATAGTTATACCAGCACTTTTTTCGGCAGCTAAGACTTGGAAACCAAGTCCCTGCCCATCATTTGGGGAACGGCCAAACAAGTTGTGGCACATGAATGTAGGGGAATTCTGCTGTGCTACAAGAAATGATGAATGTGATGAATACAAAGAAGCCTGGAAAGACCTCTATGAACTGATGCAAAGTGAAGCAAGCAGAGCCAATACATACAGTAACTACAAAACAAAAGTAAATGTAGCAAAATTACAAAGATCAAGCAAGATTCCAAAGAAGAGAAATGAGAGGACACCCCCAACCCATCCCTTTGTGGAGGTGGGAGGTCCACAGGTGTTTTCAAACTTTCTCAATGTATCAATCAGTTATACTGACTTTTTTTTCCTCTCTAAAAATAGACTATTTGCCATAAGGGATGGCTCTCGGGGGAAGGAGAGAGTGGGGTATAAATGAGATACCATGGTGAAGTAAGAAACAGAAAACAAAAAAAAAAACTTATTTAAAAAAGAAAGAGAGAAAGAACAGCCTAGAATCCCATACAGAAAAAAAAACTGAGAAAGAACCATCCAGATGATAACAGGGAGATGGGCCACCTGCTATTTGTCCATGAGTACATATATTTCAGACAGACAGTGCAGATATATAATCAGCTGGTCCCAGAACCAAATAAGAAGGACAACATCAGGCTAGATTGAATCTGAGAATTACCCAGTCCCAGACACAAAAGCCTATCTTTTTTAACACCAAGAATCTCTTGGTAATACCCTATGTCCACGTGGTCCACCACATGAATCATGGTGTGAGGGCAAGTGACCCAAGAGCAATGGAAATATACATGGAAGGGCAATCAGGATGCAGCACACTGGCCGCATCACTTGGGCTTTAACAGGTCCTTGTTGACAACTTCATTCACAGATCATCCAAAA
>NW_020949411.1:0-2757 GCF_900497805.2 Vombatus ursinus | reverse complement strand
CGGGGCGTGGAGACTTCCCTGGATTCCCTAACGGAGGGTCTATCACATTCCCCCCTTTTCAAGAGCAAGTTATACAGAGGACTCAACAGAGTCCAGGGGCGCTAACTCTTCCAAATCCGGGGGTGTATAGGATTTGCGTAGGACAAACAGTTTCAGAGACTGTATACGCTGCTGGATGTAGCGGGAGAGACAATTCATGATGCAAGGGGCGACCAATAATCCTAGGAGGAGAAGAACCAAGGGGCCCATTATAGCAGAGAGTAGAGTGGTGAGCCAGGGGGACCAGTTATACAAGTCCTGGTACCAGGAGGAGCTGCGGGCTCGGATCCAACAGGAGGGACTGGTAGTGAGTCAGACGAGAATTAGAGATCCACCGAGTGGGAGGGGTGTGCAGCAACTGCTCCAGGTGGTGAGATGCAGAAATCTCAAGGGGCTGGCCGAAGGTCAGCTTTGTTGCCTCCCTGACCAGGGTCGCGACAGCCGCGACAGTTCGAAGACATGTAGGCCACCCTGCAGCGACCGAGTCAAGCTGCTTGGAAAGATAGGCCACTGGGCGATTCCAGGGCCCCAAAGGCTGGGTTAGCACTCCCTTGGCCACTGCCTGAGATTCTGAGACATAGAGGCGGAACGGCTTAGTCAGGTCTGGCAGGGCAAGAGCGGGGGTGCTAGCTAACGCTCCGCGCAGTTTGTTAAAAGCCTCCTCCTGCCTTGGTCCCCACAGGAACTTGGCAGGCTCACCTGACAGTGCCTCATACAGTGGTTTAGCGATTTCCGCAAATCCTAAGATCCACAGTCGGCAGTACCCGGCCATTCCCAAAAATTCGCGGAGCCCACGGCGGGTTGCTGGGGCCGGCATGCCCAGGATAGCTGACACACGTTCCCGCGAAAGCAGCCTTTGTCCGGACTGCAGGGTGAATCCCTCGAATCCATCCAATTTTTGCAGTTTTCGCCGGATGTCAGGAGCCGAATTAGACACAAAGTCTATCACCACTGCTCTCCGGTTGTTAGGATCCTCAGGGTCAATGGGGGTGTAAGTGCGGTAGGCCTCATACAATCTTTCCAAATAAGCAGCTGGAGATTCACTTTTCCCGTGCTTGATCTCACTAACCTTAGACATATTGGTGGGCTTCCGCGCTGCTGCCCTTAACCCCCCCTAACAGTAACTGGCGATACCTGTCCAAAGCCTCTCGCCCCCGATCAGAATTTGGGTCCCAGTCAGGGCGACTTTCGGGAAAAACATGATTCCGGCAGCCCGGATCAGTTGAGGGGCGGCCGTCGGGGTCCATAACCCTTTTCCTGGCTTCCAATATGATCTTATCACGCTCCTCAGTGGTGAAAAGAACCCGCAGGAGCTGCTGACAGTCATCCCAAGTAGGCTGGTGTGTATAGAAGACTGTCTCCAAAAGGGAAATCAGACTTTGGGGCTTGTCCGAAAAGGACGGATTCTGTTGTTTCCAATTGTATAAATCACTGGTTGAAAAGGGGACATAGACCATGAAGGGTCTCCCCGACTCCCCGGGGGTCGTGGGGACCTGTCGCAGGGGAAAGGCAGATACAGTGGAGTCGGGGGAAAACCCGGACCCGGAGGAGCCGTAAGGCGTCCCTGTTCGAGTATGAGGAGGACTTGTCAGAGGCGGGGCCGAGGGGTGGCTCGACCCCTGAACAGGATATGGTGGGGGTCGGGGCTCAGCCGGGTCCAGGGGGTCAGGATCGGAAGGGGGTAAGACCTTGGCTCCTATTTGCGTAGTCCCGGGAACTTTTTGACCGGATGTTGGCCCCGAGTGCACCCCAACTTTGGACAAAGCTTGAACCCGGAGTGGCTTTGATGGGGGTTTAAAATCTATCCATGCAGTTATATATGGGATCTGATCGGGATGGCCAGGGGTCCCATAAGCAATCTTCCTGACCCTCCCAGTAATGGTCATGTCAAATGTCCCTTCTGGGGGCCACCCAACCCCAAATGTAGGCCATTCTTGTTGGCAAAAAGTGGACAAATTTTCTTTGGTAACCTGAAACTCATATCCCTTGGCAATGCGCCGAAACTGTTTAAAATTCTGTAGGACAACTGAGAGAGGGGTCCCCGGTGCGGGGCTTGACGGCCCCTGACCCATCACGGACGGGAAGAGGCGAATCAATTAGGACAATCACAGACGGATAAAACATATAAGACAGACATAAACAGTTAAGGCAACACTCCAGACATTAACATGTGGCGCCAGACTGCAGATAATCAGGACTCTCACACGGCGTCCCGTGGAGGTCAGTAAGGGCGTTACAGCTGCGTCCAGCCAGGCCACTTACTTCCGTTGAGTACTCACCGATCAGACTGAGACCAGAGCGCTCGGTGCCCAATTAAGAAATTTAGAGGAAGAATACGGGGCGGGCTGGTTCGCACGGGATAAGTCAGTGTTCGGGGCCGGGGCACATCTTCCCGGTGGCCATCCCCTGAACACGTCCCACCCCAGCCTTCCAGCAACGCCGAAGCAGCTGGCCCAAAGGGCAATCTCGGTGGAACCTCCAAATGAACTGGACGCCCGAGAGAAATCAGAGCATCACACCCAATTGACTTTAATTGAGAGCGCGTTTATTTGAGCCGGCCGGCGACGGACCCCAGGCGTGCATCCCAGGGGCCGTCCCACCGAGGGTTTCATCTGAGATATTTATACTGTCCGGTTACAAAACAGGGTCCGGTGGGGTGCCGGGAAGGGAGCAGGGTCCGGTGGGGTGCCGGGAAGGGAACAGGGTCCGGTGGGGTGC
>NW_020949410.1:0-2159 GCF_900497805.2 Vombatus ursinus | reverse complement strand
ACACAAAGACTGTGAAGATAAGATGAAGACGGGATCCTGTTAGTGGCTCCCTAGCCAGCTAGCTCAGGGTTCTGCTTTCAGCTGCAGCACCGCACTCCTGCCCCAGCTGGTAGCTGCTCCAAAGGCATGGACCTCAGAGGTTACTAATGATAGGATGTGGATGTGAACTCTACCACTGCGACCTAGGATTTCCCACGTAATAACCCTAGGTCAGAGTTATCTGAGGCTCACACAAGTAGAGCAAGGACTCAGGAAGAAGACCTCAGTTCAAATCAAATTCCAACTCAGACACTTATTAGCTATGTGACCATGAGCAACTAATTTAATCTCTCTAGACCTTAGTTCCTCTTCTTGTAAAATAAGGGGGTTGGATTCAATCACCTCTAAGACCCCTTCCAGCTCAAAATCTAAAACCCTCTAACTTGCCCCAGGGCCAAACACATGGCAAGGCATCATCAGAATAGAGATCTGAACCCATTAGAGGCAGCTGGTGGCATAGTGGACAGGGCCTGGAGTCAGGAAGATCTGAGTTAAAATATGGCCTCAGACACTTACTGTGTAATCCTGGGCAAGTCACTTCATCTCTGTTAAACTGTAAAATGGAGTAATAATGACACCTACCTTCCAAGGCTGTTGTGAAGATCAAAGGAGGTCATATTTGTAAAGCATTTTAACAGTGTCCAGTCTATTGCTTGTTACCCTCTAACTTGTTCCCTCACTTTCCTGACTCCAAGTCTAACATTCTGTTCCCCTATGTCACATTATCTCAAATAAAATAATACTGGACATTTAGATTTGCATCACACACCTTTCCAGCTTTCTATCATATTACTTCCCTCTACACTATAGCCAAACTGGACTCTATCTTCCCCAAACACTGACTGTATACTCATATTTCCTCCATGATCCCAGAGATCTCCTTCCTTGAATTCTTATATTTTAAAGGCCAATGCAAATGCTAAACTCCTCCAAGAAGGCTTCCCTGATCTCCCTTTGTTGGTACTGTTGAGGTTTAGGGGTGCTGGAAACCCAAAATCACAACATGTGGGTCCTGCCTGAAAGAAGGCTATGCGAGGAATCTAGCAGTGGCCAAGTAGTCTATGAGGTAATAGAACTCCAGGAACTTGGACCAAGGGAGAATGGTAGGATTAACGGTGGGAAGAGGCTGGGGGCTATAGGGAGGTCTAGGCTAGGTTAAGGATAATAGAGAATTGGGAGATTGGGTGTAGCCACAAAGAAAGGCCAGTGGATGGGATTTAGCCTCAGGCTAATGCCAGAGATTTGGCCACGTGGGAAAGTCCAGGGTTTTTCCTTTTTAGGGTCTAGATCCCATCCTCATTAGTACTATCTTTCTCCCTCACACCTCTCAAAGCATTTTTTGTAATTTAAATTTATTTTGTCAAGTAAAAGGCAATATAGCTATATCTTTTTAGGTATTATCTTCCCTACTAAACTGTAAATTCCAAAAGGAACTTTGTATTTCCACTGACAACCAAATATCCTCTCTACATAAATCGGTGCTTAATAAGTGGTTACTGTATTTATATTAAGATTTAAGACTTACGGAATACTTTTCATTATCTCATTTAGTGAAACTTAGAAACATATAGCATAGCAAGAGATAGAAGGTGCCTTAGGGTGCCTCTTAAGTCTTACGGAGGAAAATGAGACCCACAGAGGCCTGCCTTAGGTTACACAGCTAAGCGGAGACCAAGTTTTATGTCTCCCAAGTCCAAGTGTCTTTCTACAGCACTACACTGGAAGATGGCATTTTCATTTATTGACAAGGGACTAAGTCTCAAACTTACCATTAGAGTGTGTGAACCCCAACTTCGTGTTTCATAAAACTCGCAGTCTTCTTCCAGCAGGTAACAACACAGTTCAATGCCTTTATTTTTAAACTCTGGTTCACCCCCAACACCCTTGTTATAGCCCTATCTCTAGGGCCATCATTCTTTTGCCTTGATATCAGCAAACTTACCCATGCCTCAGGGCCAAACGCACGAACACCTTGCGCTTCAGTAGCGTGAGGCAATGCTCTCTTGAGGCCCCGTACAGTGCCCCTTCAGCGCCCCAGACCAAGATGACCATAGCGTGGCCAAGCTCCCCAGCTTGGGATGGTAAAAAAAGGTTTTCCCATTCCAAAAGGGGCTGACCTT
>NW_020949409.1:0-2159 GCF_900497805.2 Vombatus ursinus | reverse complement strand
AAGGTCAGCCCCTTTTGGAATGGGAAAACCTTTTTTTACCATCCCAAGCTGGGGAGCTTGGCCACGCTATGGTCATCTTGGTCTGGGGCGCTGAAGGGGCACTGTACGGGGCCTCAAGAGAGCATTGCCTCACGCTACTGAAGCGCAAGGTGTTCGTGCGTTTGGCCCTGAGGCATGGGTAAGTTTGCTGATATCAAGGCAAAAGAATGATGGCCCTAGAGATAGGGCTATAACAAGGGTGTTGGGGGTGAACCAGAGTTTAAAAATAAAGGCATTGAACTGTGTTGTTACCTGCTGGAAGAAGACTGCGAGTTTTATGAAACACGAAGTTGGGGTTCACACACTCTAATGGTAAGTTTGAGACTTAGTCCCTTGTCAATAAATGAAAATGCCATCTTCCAGTGTAGTGCTGTAGAAAGACACTTGGACTTGGGAGACATAAAACTTGGTCTCCGCTTAGCTGTGTAACCTAAGGCAGGCCTCTGTGGGTCTCATTTTCCTCCGTAAGACTTAAGAGGCACCCTAAGGCACCTTCTATCTCTTGCTATGCTATATGTTTCTAAGTTTCACTAAATGAGATAATGAAAAGTATTCCGTAAGTCTTAAATCTTAATATAAATACAGTAACCACTTATTAAGCACCGATTTATGTAGAGAGGATATTTGGTTGTCAGTGGAAATACAAAGTTCCTTTTGGAATTTACAGTTTAGTAGGGAAGATAATACCTAAAAAGATATAGCTATATTGCCTTTTACTTGACAAAATAAATTTAAATTACAAAAAATGCTTTGAGAGGTGTGAGGGAGAAAGATAGTACTAATGAGGATGGGATCTAGACCCTAAAAAGGAAAAACCCTGGACTTTCCCACGTGGCCAAATCTCTGGCATTAGCCTGAGGCTAAATCCCATCCACTGGCCTTTCTTTGTGGCTACACCCAATCTCCCAATTCTCTATTATCCTTAACCTAGCCTAGACCTCCCTATAGCCCCCAGCCTCTTCCCACCGTTAATCCTACCATTCTCCCTTGGTCCAAGTTCCTGGAGTTCTATTACCTCATAGACTACTTGGCCACTGCTAGATTCCTCGCATAGCCTTCTTTCAGGCAGGACCCACATGTTGTGATTTTGGGTTTCCAGCACCCCTAAACCTCAACAGTACCAACAAAGGGAGATCAGGGAAGCCTTCTTGGAGGAGTTTAGCATTTGCATTGGCCTTTAAAATATAAGAATTCAAGGAAGGAGATCTCTGGGATCATGGAGGAAATATGAGTATACAGTCAGTGTTTGGGGAAGATAGAGTCCAGTTTGGCTATAGTGTAGAGGGAAGTAATATGATAGAAAGCTGGAAAGGTGTGTGATGCAAATCTAAATGTCCAGTATTATTTTATTTGAGATAATGTGACATAGGGGAACAGAATGTTAGACTTGGAGTCAGGAAAGTGAGGGAACAAGTTAGAGGGTAACAAGCAATAGACTGGACACTGTTAAAATGCTTTACAAATATGACCTCCTTTGATCTTCACAACAGCCTTGGAAGGTAGGTGTCATTATTACTCCATTTTACAGTTTAACAGAGATGAAGTGACTTGCCCAGGATTACACAGTAAGTGTCTGAGGCCATATTTTAACTCAGATCTTCCTGACTCCAGGCCCTGTCCACTATGCCACCAGCTGCCTCTAATGGGTTCAGATCTCTATTCTGATGATGCCTTGCCATGTGTTTGGCCCTGGGGCAAGTTAGAGGGTTTTAGATTTTGAGCTGGAAGGGGTCTTAGAGGTGATTGAATCCAACCCCCTTATTTTACAAGAAGAGGAACTAAGGTCTAGAGAGATTAAATTAGTTGCTCATGGTCACATAGCTAATAAGTGTCTGAGTTGGAATTTGATTTGAACTGAGGTCTTCTTCCTGAGTCCTTGCTCTACTTGTGTGAGCCTCAGATAACTCTGACCTAGGGTTATTACGTGGGAAATCCTAGGTCGCAGTGGTAGAGTTCACATCCACATCCTATCATTAGTAACCTCTGAGGTCCATGCCTTTGGAGCAGCTACCAGCTGGGGCAGGAGTGCGGTGCTGCAGCTGAAAGCAGAACCCTGAGCTAGCTGGCTAGGGAGCCACTAACAGGATCCCGTCTTCATCTTATCTTCACAGTCTTTGTGT
>NW_020949408.1:0-7106 GCF_900497805.2 Vombatus ursinus | reverse complement strand
TGTCAAGTCATCAAGTGAACAAGCATTTACTAAGCACCTACTATGTGCTAGGCACTGTGCTAATCAATGTCTATGCAAAAAGCTGATAGTCCCGCTTTCAAGGAATTCACAGACTAATAAAGAAGGCAACATGAAAACAACTTTATACAAATGAGCCCTGCAAGATAGGTGGGAGAACCAAGGGAAGGGGAATTAAGAGGATTTGGGAAAGGCTTCTTGTAGAAGAAAGGATTTTAGTAGGGACTTGAAAGAAGCCAGGAAGAAGAGACAAGGAGGGAGAACATTCCAGCTATGGGGGACAACCAAAGAAAATGCCTCAAGGTGGGAAACAGTCTCTTATGTGGGGTCTTTGTCACTAGATTGCGGGGTACAGGGAGAGGAACAAGGTGTATGGTAACTGGGGTGGTAGGAAGGGGCCAGGTTTTGAAAGGCTTTTTTTTTCCTAATCAATTCTTTATTAGGAGATCCACCCAGGGCACCAGGGGCTTTTTTCTGGTTATTTTAGTACTCAAGGCAGCCAGGTGGCTCAATGGAGGGTCAGTCAATCAAAAAACAGAAACATTTATTATGTGCCATGCACTGTACTAACTGCTAGGGATACAAAAAAAGAGGTAAAAGATAGTCCCTGCCCTCAAGGAGCTCACAGTCTGAGAGATGGAAGACCTAAATTGAAATCCACCATCAGATGCTTAACTGTGTGGCCCAGGCCAAGTCATTTAACTACAATCTGCCTCAGTTTCCTTATCTGTAAAGTGGGGATAATAATAGTACCTACCTCCCAGGGTTGTTGAAAGGCTTAAATGAGATAATATTTGTGAAGTATTTTGCAAACCTTAAAATCCTTTAGAAATGCTGGCTATTATACGGGAGAATAAGATTCTAAAGACGCAGGCGTATATTCTCAGGGATCATTTTTTTCTAGTCTCTTACTTATTTGTTACATTTTAATTACTACAAAATGAATGAAATTTTTAAAAAATCCTGCCACTAAGCATCTGATCGAAGCTGATTAATGAAAACATGTCCAGGTTTTCTTCACTCCCTTTCTTCTCGAGCCTTGTTGTTTTCATCAGGCACCCAATGATGCTTTGCTCTGGAGATGATCTCATGCCCTATGGTGCCAGGATGCTCTGGGAGGAGAGGAGAGCAGGACAGAATCTTGACCTCCCAGAACTTCCTCATTTTTTGCGGATGAGAGTCACAGCCTTCACATGGCCCAGAGACTCCAGGGCTTTTAATATCCTGGGCTGGGACATAAGAACTCAACAGACTCCTTAAGGGCTCAAGTCAAAGTCCCACTCATTACTCTCTTTGGCCGACAGCCTACCAGGGACTTGTTTGGGATTCCATTGGAAAGTCACTTACAGGAAATGATACGTGTAATTTCCACTTTTATTAGTTCAAGTGGGAAGCAACAGGCTTAACTTAAGCAAGATCTGAAGATATCATATAATATATAACAGGCTTGGAATCGGAAGAGTGAGGGACAAGTTCCCCTCTTTCACATACTGGCGGTGGGACCCTGAGGGCTCATCACTCTCTGCTCTAGGCAACTCTCTCAGGGTATAAATTTCAGAGAAGGGGCTGTTATGAATTGGTAGAGGGAGCTTCCCCATTGGGAGCTCCCGATGTCAATGAAATCACAAAAGAGCCCAAGAAAATCCATCACTGAGTTCTCTATTAGTTGGAAGTTCTGCTCTTAAATTTTTAGCCCTAAAAGGGGGGAGGGGAAGATTTCAAGGAAATCAGTAGATTCACCAAAACTATGACTCCTTAGTCCTAATGATCTCTTTGGGTTCTACGTTCTGGAAGTGGTAGACTTGAAGGAAAAGAGTTGGTTCTCATTTCAGTCAGGAGTAAAGAGGTCATCGTCTTGTGCTGTGCTGTGGTCATACACCCCAACAGTTCTGATTGCCACATTTATAGAAGGGTGTTTTTAAGCTGGGGTAATGGAGCCCCTTAAGTTCCTTATATGCCACGTGAAGATTGGTTGAAGGAATGAAGGATGTTTAGTATGGAGAAAAGAAGATGCAGGTGAGTGAGGAGCAGTGGAAAACAGTGACTCTGTGGAGCTGATGGACCTGCATTCACACTCAGCCTCTGCCATTCACCATCTATGTGACCTGGGCGAGTCACATCAATTCTCTGTGCCTCAGTTTCCTTCCTGTAAAAGGAAGAGATTGGATTAGATGATACCTGAGGTCACTTCCAGCTCTAAATCTGTGACCTTGTGTCATCAGTGAGTTTACAAGCATTTATTAAGCACTTGCTGTGTGCTGAGCCCTGGGGATAAAAAAGAAAAACAAAAACATGATATGAAGGGCATGATGACTGTCTTCAAGAAGCTGAAGTGATGCCATGTTGAAGAGTGAGTAGATTGGAACCAGTCTGGGTTTCCAAAGGCAGAACAGGGATCTCCAGGTGGATGTTGCAAAGAAGCTTGTTGGGTTTCTGGCAAGTAAAAACTTCCTAAAACTTAGAATTCTCCCTTAGTGGAATCTACCTTGGGAGGGAGATAGGGGGCTTCCCTCTCCTTGCAGTTATTCAAACAAAGACCATTTGTTGGGTCTACCATAGTAGGGATTCTAATTCAGGCATGAGCTAGACTTGATAGCTACAGATTCCCTTTCTAACTCTAAAAATGTACATTTCTGTGAAGCATGAGGATAGGATATGGGCCGCCCGACCTTTGATCCAATCCTATTTGACACAGTCTACTAATATGACTATGTAGCATCTAAGTTGGGTCACCATTAATCCACAGTGACAACAGTGAGAGATGGAAGGAGAGGTCCCAACACAAGAGTGTGATATGAATTGAAATTTAAAAAAAAGTCTTCCTCACAAGTACCATGTTGGGGAAATGAGGCTGGATACCAGTTCATTGGAGACTGGAGGAATGGAGTAGACTGTGAACTCAACATAAGTCAGCAAAGTGTCATGGAGGCCAAGGAAGCCATTACGATCTCAGGCTATGTAGGAAGAGAGGCATATGTGTTTCCAGGACGAGGGTAATGATAGACCCCTGGACTTCATTCTGGCCAGATCATATCTGTCATATTGGCAGGGCCTCAAGTTCATACCCTGTAAGGACTGGTGAAGGGATTGGGTGGGCTCTCACTTTTCAGTGACTCTCCACCGAGGCTGGAATGCATGTCCTCCTCATTGCCACCTCTTAGAATCCTTATCTCCCTTCAGGGGATTGCCATAAGGACTGGACCTCTGCTTTTAGCGATAGAGGAAACTCTCAAGGGAAGGAGGCCCCTCTTCCCCTACCAATGCAGGTTGGCACCTTTGCAACTTAGAGTCTTAGAAAGTTGCTCGGAGTAGTGAGCAGTTAAGGAACTGGTTCAGGGTCACAGAGCCAGTATGAGGCTTAATGCTCGTAGCCCTCCCTGTTGATTATCTCCAATTTATCCCATATGCATCTTGTTTGCGTATAGTTTTTTGTATGTTGTCTCTCCCAATAGACTGAGATCCTTGAGACCGGGGACTCTCTTTTGACTTTCTTTGTATCCCTAATGCTTAACACAGTGCCTGGCACATAATTTGTTGTTGTTCTGTCATTTGAGTTATGTCCAACTCCTCCTGCCTTTTGGAGGTTTCTTGGCAATGATACTGGAGTGGTTTTTCATTTCCTCCTCTAGCTCATTTGACAGATGAGGAAACCGAGGCAAACAGGGTTAAGTGACTTGCCCAGGGTCACACAGCTAGTAAGCATCTGAGGCCAGATTTGAACTCAGGAAGATGAGTCTTCTTGACTACAGACACTCTATCCATTGCACTCAGGTACATCATAGACCTTTAATAAATGCATATTGATTGATTGGTGTGTCAGACCTGTGACTTGAACTCAGGTCTTCTTGACTTTGGGAGTAGCGACCTAGTTACCCCATAGTGGCTTCTATTGTTTCTCTCAAATCTCAGCTCAAATGCCAGATTTTACACAAAACCTCCCTTGACCACTCTGCTGCTAATGTCTCCCCCTTCCCCAATTATCTTCTACTTTGTATTTGTATTTTAGATGGACATCGTGTCTCCCCCTTCTAAGCTTCTCAGAGGCAGGAATTGTTTTGCTTATCCATTGTGTTCCCAGGTCACAGTGCCTGGCCTGTAGTAAGTGCTTAATAAATGTTTATTAGTTGATTAAGAAGACTCAGATGTATGGATAGGGGAAAATAACCAACTGTCTTCAAGGATTTGAAGGACATGTCGAATCAGGATTAGATTTATCCTTCATTCTCAGTAGGGAAGAGAATAAGCATTTATATGACACCTCCTGTATGCCAGGAACTGAGCAAAGTGCTTTACAAATATTATCCCATTTGACCCTTACAACAACTCTGTGAAGTAGGTACTATTCTCATCAACAATTTTACAGTTGAGGAAACTGAGGCAAACAGAGGTTAAAGTGACTTGCCCAGCTAGTAAGTGTCTAAGACCAGATTTGAACTCAAATCTACCTGACTCCAGACCCAGTGTTTCATCCATTGCACCATTTAGTTGCTTCAGCTTCAATGGAATATAACCTCCTTGAAGGCAGGGGCCATTTCATTTTCATTATTGTTTCCCAAGTGCCCAGCACAGGGTCCAGCATATAGTAGGAGGTTAATAAATGCTTGCTTGCAGGCTTGGTTCTTGGCCCAGAGACGGCCGAATGGAAAACAATGGATACATGTTGTGAAGGTGCCATTTTAGGATCCATGAAAGGAAAACATGTCTAATCATTCCAAAGTGGAATGGACTGCCTCAGAAGGAAGCAAGTTCCCCTGCCCTAGAGGTCTTCAAGCAGAGTCTGGGTGACCCTTCAAAGGTTACTTTCTATAGGGGATTTTGTCCAGGTCTAGGCTGTCTCAGATTGTTGCTGAGGACCCATCCAATGCTGATAGAGTGAGAGGAAAAAAAGAGGGGGTAAAAATCCAGTGACCTCAGGAAAGAAAGTGAGGAGAGGCCTCAGCCAACTTCAGACCCTCTTTTAATTAATTTTTATATCCGGATATAAGCTATCCACGACCCCACTCACGTGCTAGAATTTCCAGTGACAGCCAGCCAGGATCCCCTGTGTTTTCCTCAAGAGTGGGCCTCAGAGGTTGAGAGACAATGAGTTAGGGGCCCAAGCTCCCCCTTTCTCTCTCCACTTGACCCATTTTGATTTGACTGCTAAATCCATAGCGTGTGTAGGGATCAGGCAGAACACAAACCCAAAGCACTGTCAGGCAGGAGGAGCCCAAAGTAGGGTAAATTCCATCTGAAGAATCATCAGAGGTCGCACTTTTAAATTGAATAAATCCTTTTGGAAGGCTCTTTCTTAGCCCTAAATCAATTTGATTCTGTGTAAAATCCCATCTCCTTCTAGGTTCTTTCTCTCCAGAGCCATCTACATCAGCATGCTTCAATAAATATTAATGTTTTCACCAAACACTTCTTTGAGGGTGGGTGGGGGTGGGGAACAATGTAATGAGATGTAGCAGGCTTCGTAGGGGGCCCAGTTAGAGTTATACCATCCAAATATGAGGGAGAAGGAGAAAGAGAAGGGAGGAGGTGGCTGAAGGGGAGGACAGAAGAGAAAGAGAGGAGAGAGACAGAGACAGACAGGCAGAAACCGAGAGACAAGAAGGGAGTAGAGAAGGGGAAAGCAGATGGAGGAGAAAGACAAGAAAGACGAAGGAAAAGAGAGGAAAGACAAAAGAGAGAAAAGAGGAGAGGGGGAGGTACGAGAGTGAGGAGAAGAGGTGAACAGAGAGAGGAAAGAGAAAGAGAGGAGAGGGAGAAGAGAGAAGAAGAAAAGAGGGAGGAGGGGTGGGGGGAAGTGCCTTTCGTGGATTTCATGAGAGAAAAGATAGAAATCTGAGTGTTAGTTAAGAAAAGAAGAAGCCGGCCTTGGGAAAGAAAGGAGGGCTTCCTTGATCTGTAGAAAGTGGGGACAGGCAGTGGCCCAGAGTCTGTGTGGAGCAGTGAAAGGCATCTCACCTCTGGACCATCTGAGCCTGGATAAAGACAGAGAGAGAGAGCTTTCATTAGTGGGAATATCAAGTGTTTACAAAGTTCAGAATCAAAAGGGAAAAATAAACAACTACTAAAATTTGGGGCAATCTTTCAAGTCTGTAAAAGCTCTTTATACTCATCATCATTCATTATCTCACCTGAACTTCACAAAAACTCTAGAAAGTGGGAATGTCAGGTATTATTATTCCCATTCTACAGAAAAGCAAACTGAGGCTGAGAGAAATTAAGTCATTTGTCAAGGGTTACAGATAGGTTTCAGTGGTAGGATTTGAAACCAGTCTTTATGATTCTTAGACTGAAATGCTCTGAAGTGTAGTGGAAAATATATGTACATACATATATACATACACACACATATTAAATAGTTATGGACATTCATTATTATTATAGTATTAGAGAGATAGCGTGAAATAATAGGGTAGAGGTCCAGCCTTAGAGTTGGGAAGACCTGAGTTTAAACCCCTTCTCACTGGTATTGGCTATGTGACCTTGGGCAAGGTCACTTAAACCTGTCAGTGGCCCAGGCAAACCAGCGGAGTTTTTGATATCAATGAAATCACACATCCCCTCCCCCCATCCATCATCATCCTCATCATCATCATCATCATCATCATCTCATTTGATCCTGAACTTTGCAGAAATCTAGTGCTTTGCTGATGAAGGTCACACCTTCACTTTATACTCAGTACCTATGGAGGACAAAGAAGATCAGCTACTCCCCACTGCTCTCTCTAGTGATCAAATCCACAGCTTGTCTCCAGTTTCTAAAGTGCAATGAACTACCCTTCCTTTTCTCTGAGCCCAGCTTTTTTTTTCAACCGTCGGCAATTGCCAGATTTATTTAGACCTATATGCGTACTTATTTTGAATCTGTTAAAAGCTATTTGAGAAGTGTTGGTGACCTTTCCTGCAATAAACCTTGGTGTGAATTCAGACAGGACAGCCTGAACTCCATCTAGACATAGACATAGACAGAAATTGAGCTCTACATTCTCCCCATCTCTGTCTCTGCCTCTCTTTCCTTCTCTCTCTGCCTCTCTGTCTCTGTTTCTTTCTCTCTGTCTTTGTCTCTTTCTGTCTCTCTGTCTCTGTCTCTCTCC
>NW_020949407.1:0-7106 GCF_900497805.2 Vombatus ursinus | reverse complement strand
TGTCAAGTCATCAAGTGAACAAGCATTTACTAAGCACCTACTATGTGATAGGCACTGTGCTAATCAATGTCTATGCAAAAAGCTGATAGTCCCGCTTTCAAGGAATTCACAGACTAATAAAGAAGGCAACATGAAAACAACTTTATACAAATGAGCCCTGCAAGATAGGTGGGAGAACCAAGGGAAGGGGAATTAAGAGGATTTGGGAAAGGCTTCTTGTAGAAGAAAGGATTTTAGTAGGGACTTGAAAGAAGCCAGGAAGAAGAGACAAGGAGGGAGAACATTCCAGCTATGGGGGACAACCAAAGAAAATGCCTCAAGGTGGGAAACAGTCTCTTATGTGGGGTCTTTGTCACTAGATTGCGGGGTACAGGGAGAGGAACAAGGTGTATGGTAACTGGGGTGGTAGGAAGGGGCCAGGTTTTGAAAGGCTTTTTTTTTCCTAATCAATTCTTTATTAGGAGATCCACCCAGGGCACCAGGGGCTTTTTTCTGGTTATTTTAGTACTCAAGGCAGCCAGGTGGCTCAATGGAGGGTCAGTCAATCAAAAAACAGAAACATTTATTATGTGCCATGCACTGTACTAACTGCTAGGGATACAAAAAAAGAGGTAAAAGATAGTCCCTGCCCTCAAGGAGCTCACAGTCTGAGAGATGGAAGACCTAAATTGAAATCCACCATCAGATGCTTAACTGTGTGGCCCAGGCCAAGTCATTTAACTACAATCTGCCTCAGTTTCCTTATCTGTAAAGTGGGGATAATAATAGTACCTACCTCCCAGGGTTGTTGAAAGGCTTAAATGAGATAATATTTGTGAAGTATTTTGCAAACCTTAAAATCCTTTAGAAATGCTGGCTATTATACGGGAGAATAAGATTCTAAAGACGCAGGCGTATATTCTCAGGGATCATTTTTTTCTAGTCTCTTACTTATTTGTTACATTTTAATTACTACAAAATGAATGAAATTTTTAAAAAATCCTGCCACTAAGCATCTGATCGAAGCTGATTAATGAAAACATGTCCAGGTTTTCTTCACTCCCTTTCTTCTCGAGCCTTGTTGTTTTCATCAGGCACCCAATGATGCTTTGCTCTGGAGATGATCTCATGCCCTATGGTGCCAGGATGCTCTGGGAGGAGAGGAGAGCAGGACAGAATCTTGACCTCCCAGAACTTCCTCATTTTTTGCGGATGAGAGTCACAGCCTTCACATGGCCCAGAGACTCCAGGGCTTTTAATATCCTGGGCTGGGACATAAGAACTCAACAGACTCCTTAAGGGCTCAAGTCAAAGTCCCACTCATTACTCTCTTTGGCCGACAGCCTACCAGGGACTTGTTTGGGATTCCATTGGAAAGTCACTTACAGGAAATGATACGTGTAATTTCCACTTTTATTAGTTCAAGTGGGAAGCAACAGGCTTAACTTAAGCAAGATCTGAAGATATCATATAATATATAACAGGCTTGGAATCGGAAGAGTGAGGGACAAGTTCCCCTCTTTCACATACTGGCGGTGGGACCCTGAGGGCTCATCACTCTCTGCTCTAGGCAACTCTCTCAGGGTATAAATTTCAGAGAAGGGGCTGTTATGAATTGGTAGAGGGAGCTTCCCCATTGGGAGCTCCCGATGTCAATGAAATCACAAAAGAGCCCAAGAAAATCCATCACTGAGTTCTCTATTAGTTGGAAGTTCTGCTCTTAAATTTTTAGCCCTAAAAGGGGGGAGGGGAAGATTTCAAGGAAATCAGTAGATTCACCAAAACTATGACTCCTTAGTCCTAATGATCTCTTTGGGTTCTACGTTCTGGAAGTGGTAGACTTGAAGGAAAAGAGTTGGTTCTCATTTCAGTCAGGAGTAAAGAGGTCATCGTCTTGTGCTGTGCTGTGGTCATACACCCCAACAGTTCTGATTGCCACATTTATAGAAGGGTGTTTTTAAGCTGGGGTAATGGAGCCCCTTAAGTTCCTTATATGCCACGTGAAGATTGGTTGAAGGAATGAAGGATGTTTAGTATGGAGAAAAGAAGATGCAGGTGAGTGAGGAGCAGTGGAAAACAGTGACTCTGTGGAGCTGATGGACCTGCATTCACACTCAGCCTCTGCCATTCACCATCTATGTGACCTGGGCGAGTCACATCAATTCTCTGTGCCTCAGTTTCCTTCCTGTAAAAGGAAGAGATTGGATTAGATGATACCTGAGGTCACTTCCAGCTCTAAATCTGTGACCTTGTGTCATCAGTGAGTTTACAAGCATTTATTAAGCACTTGCTGTGTGCTGAGCCCTGGGGATAAAAAAGAAAAACAAAAACATGATATGAAGGGCATGATGACTGTCTTCAAGAAGCTGAAGTGATGCCATGTTGAAGAGTGAGTAGATTGGAACCAGTCTGGGTTTCCAAAGGCAGAACAGGGATCTCCAGGTGGATGTTGCAAAGAAGCTTGTTGGGTTTCTGGCAAGTAAAAACTTCCTAAAACTTAGAATTCTCCCTTAGTGGAATCTACCTTGGGAGGGAGATAGGGGGCTTCCCTCTCCTTGCAGTTATTCAAACAAAGACCATTTGTTGGGTCTACCATAGTAGGGATTCTAATTCAGGCATGAGCTAGACTTGATAGCTACAGATTCCCTTTCTAACTCTAAAAATGTACATTTCTGTGAAGCATGAGGATAGGATATGGGCCGCCCGACCTTTGATCCAATCCTATTTGACACAGTCTACTAATATGACTATGTAGCATCTAAGTTGGGTCACCATTAATCCACAGTGACAACAGTGAGAGATGGAAGGAGAGGTCCCAACACAAGAGTGTGATATGAATTGAAATTTAAAAAAAAGTCTTCCTCACAAGTACCATGTTGGGGAAATGAGGCTGGATACCAGTTCATTGGAGACTGGAGGAATGGAGTAGACTGTGAACTCAACATAAGTCAGCAAAGTGTCATGGAGGCCAAGGAAGCCATTACAATCTCAGGCTATGTAGGAAGAGAGGCATATGTGTTTCCAGGACGAGGGTAATGATAGACCCCTGGACTTCATTCTGGCCAGATCATATCTGTCATATTGGCAGGGCCTCAAGTTCATACCCTGTAAGGACTGGTGAAGGGATTGGGTGGGCTCTCACTTTTCAGTGACTCTCCACCGAGGCTGGAATGCATGTCCTCCTCATTGCCACCTCTTAGAATCCTTATCTCCCTTCAGGGGATTGCCATAAGGACTGGACCTCTGCTTTTAGCGATAGAGGAAACTCTCAAGGGAAGGAGGCCCCTCTTCCCCTACCAATGCAGGTTGGCACCTTTGCAACTTAGAGTCTTAGAAAGTTGCTCGGAGTAGTGAGCAGTTAAGGAACTGGTTCAGGGTCACAGAGCCAGTATGAGGCTTAATGCTCGTAGCCCTCCCTGTTGATTATCTCCAATTTATCCCATATGCATCTTGTTTGCGTATAGTTTTTTGTATGTTGTCTCTCCCAATAGACTGAGATCCTTGAGACCGGGGACTCTCTTTTGACTTTCTTTGTATCCCTAATGCTTAACACAGTGCCTGGCACATAATTTGTTGTTGTTCTGTCATTTGAGTTATGTCCAACTCCTCCTGCCTTTTGGAGGTTTCTTGGCAATGATACTGGAGTGGTTTTTCATTTCCTCCTCTAGCTCATTTGACAGATGAGGAAACCGAGGCAAACAGGGTTAAGTGACTTGCCCAGGGTCACACAGCTAGTAAGCATCTGAGGCCAGATTTGAACTCAGGAAGATGAGTCTTCTTGACTACAGACACTCTATCCATTGCACTCAGGTACATCATAGACCTTTAATAAATGCATATTGATTGATTGGTGTGTCAGACCTGTGACTTGAACTCAGGTCTTCTTGACTTTGGGAGTAGCGACCTAGTTACCCCATAGTGGCTTCTATTGTTTCTCTCAAATCTCAGCTCAAATGCCAGATTTTACACAAAACCTCCCTTGACCACTCTGCTGCTAATGTCTCCCCCTTCCCCAATTATCTTCTACTTTGTATTTGTATTTTAGATGGACATCGTGTCTCCCCCTTCTAAGCTTCTCAGAGGCAGGAATTGTTTTGCTTATCCATTGTGTTCCCAGGTCACAGTGCCTGGCCTGTAGTAAGTGCTTAATAAATGTTTATTAGTTGATTAAGAAGACTCAGATGTATGGATAGGGGAAAATAACCAACTGTCTTCAAGGATTTGAAGGACATGTCGAATCAGGATTAGATTTATCCTTCATTCTCAGTAGGGAAGAGAATAAGCATTTATATGACACCTCCTGTATGCCAGGAACTGAGCAAAGTGCTTTACAAATATTATCCCATTTGACCCTTACAACAACTCTGTGAAGTAGGTACTATTCTCATCAACAATTTTACAGTTGAGGAAACTGAGGCAAACAGAGGTTAAAGTGACTTGCCCAGCTAGTAAGTGTCTAAGACCAGATTTGAACTCAAATCTACCTGACTCCAGACCCAGTGTTTCATCCATTGCACCATTTAGTTGCTTCAGCTTCAATGGAATATAACCTCCTTGAAGGCAGGGGCCATTTCATTTTCATTATTGTTTCCCAAGTGCCCAGCACAGGGTCCAGCATATAGTAGGAGGTTAATAAATGCTTGCTTGCAGGCTTGGTTCTTGGCCCAGAGACGGCCGAATGGAAAACAATGGATACATGTTGTGAAGGTGCCATTTTAGGATCCATGAAAGGAAAACATGTCTAATCATTCCAAAGTGGAATGGACTGCCTCAGAAGGAAGCAAGTTCCCCTGCCCTAGAGGTCTTCAAGCAGAGTCTGGGTGACCCTTCAAAGGTTACTTTCTATAGGGGATTTTGTCCAGGTCTAGGCTGTCTCAGATTGTTGCTGAGGACCCATCCAATGCTGATAGAGTGAGAGGAAAAAAAGAGGGGGTAAAAATCCAGTGACCTCAGGAAAGAAAGTGAGGAGAGGCCTCAGCCAACTTCAGACCCTCTTTTAATTAATTTTTATATCCGGATATAAGCTATCCACGACCCCACTCACGTGCTAGAATTTCCAGTGACAGCCAGCCAGGATCCCCTGTGTTTTCCTCAAGAGTGGGCCTCAGAGGTTGAGAGACAATGAGTTAGGGGCCCAAGCTCCCCCTTTCTCTCTCCACTTGACCCATTTTGATTTGACTGCTAAATCCATAGCGTGTGTAGGGATCAGGCAGAACACAAACCCAAAGCACTGTCAGGCAGGAGGAGCCCAAAGTAGGGTAAATTCCATCTGAAGAATCATCAGAGGTCGTACTTTTAAATTGAATAAATCCTTTTGGAAGGCTCTTTCTTAGCCCTAAATCAATTTGATTCTGTGTAAAATCCCATCTCCTTCTAGGTTCTTTCTCTCCAGAGCCATCTACATCAGCATGCTTCAATAAATATTAATGTTTTCACCAAACACTTCTTTGAGGGTGGGTGGGGGTGGGGAACAATGTAATGAGATGTAGCAGGCTTCGTAGGGGGCCCAGTTAGAGTTATACCATCCAAATATGAGGGAGAAGGAGAAAGAGAAGGGAGGAGGTGGCTGAAAGGGAGGACAGAAGAGAAAGAGAGGAGAGAGACAGAGACAGACAGGCAGAAACCGAGAGACAAGAAGGGAGTAGAGAAGGGGAAAGCAGATGGAGGAGAAAGACAAGAAAGACGAAGGAAAAGAGAGGAAAGACAAAAGAGAGAAAAGAGGAGAGGGGGAGGTACGAGAGTGAGGAGAAGAGGTGAACAGAGAGAGGAGAGAGAAAGAGAGGAGAGGGAGAAGAGAGAAGAAGAAAAGAGGGAGGAGGGGTGGGGGGAAGTGCCTTTCGTGGATTTCATGAGAGAAAAGATAGAAATCTGAGTGTTAGTTAAGAAAAGAAGAAGCCGGCCTTGGGAAAGAAAGGAGGGCTTCCTTGATCTGTAGAAAGTGGGGACAGGCAGTGGCCCAGAGTCTGTGTGGAGCAGTGAAAGGCATCTCACCTCTGGACCATCTGAGCCTGGATAAAGACAGAGAGAGAGAGCTTTCATTAGTGGGAATATCAAGTGTTTACAAAGTTCAGAATCAAAAGGGAAAAATAAACAACTACTAAAATTTGGGGCAATCTTTCAAGTCTGTAAAAGCTCTTTATACTTATCATCATTCATTATCTCACCTGAACTTCACAAAAACTCTAGAAAGTGGGAATGTCAGGTATTATTATTCCCATTCTACAGAAAAGCAAACTGAGGCTGAGAGAAATTAAGTCATTTGTCAAGGGTTACAGATAGGTTTCAGTGGTAGGATTTGAAACCAGTCTTTATGATTCTTAGACTGAAATGCTCTGAAGTGTAGTGGAAAATATATGTACATACATATATACATACACACACATATTAAATAGTTATGGACATTCATTATTATTATAGTATTAGAGAGATAGCGTGAAATAATAGGGTAGAGGTCCAGCCTTAGAGTTGGGAAGACCTGAGTTTAAACCCCTTCTCACTGGTATTGGCTATGTGACCTTGGGCAAGGTCACTTAAACCTGTCAGTGGCCCAGGCAAACCAGCGGAGTTTTTGATATCAATGAAATCACACATCCCCTCCCCCCATCCATCATCATCCTCATCATCATCATCATCATCATCATCTCATTTGATCCTGAACTTTGCAGAAATCTAGTGCTTTGCTGATGAAGGTCACACCTTCACTTTATACTCAGTACCTATGGAGGACAAAGAAGATCAGCTACTCCCCACTGCTCTCTCTAGTGATCAAATCCACAGCTTGTCTCCAGTTTCTAAAGTGCAATGAACTACCCTTCCTTTTCTCTGAGCCCAGCTTTTTTTTTCAACCGTCGGCAATTGCCAGATTTATTTAGACCTATATGCGTACTTATTTTGAATCTGTTAAAAGCTATTTGAGAAGTGTTGGTGACCTTTCCTGCAATAAACCTTGGTGTGAATTCAGACAGGACAGCCTGAACTCCATCTAGACATAGACATAGACAGAAATTGAGCTCTACATTCTCCCCATCTCTGTCTCTGCCTCTCTTTCCTTCTCTCTCTGCCTCTCTGTCTCTGTTTCTTTCTCTCTGTCTTTGTCTCTTTCTGTCTCTCTGTCTCTGTCTCTCTCC
>NW_020949406.1:0-12980 GCF_900497805.2 Vombatus ursinus | reverse complement strand
TCTTTCTTTCTTTCTTTCTTTCTTTCTTTCTTTCTTTCTTTCTTTCTCTGTCCCTTCTTCTATTTTTCCCTTCCTTTCTTCTTTCCTTCCTTCTTTCTTTCCTTCCTTCCTTCCTTTCTTCCTTCCCTCCTTCCTTCTTTACTTTCTTCCTTTCATGAGAGATCTGATCTATAGGGGGAAAGTTTCAAACCAATGTATTTCTTTTCCAGTACATATCAGATTCAGGCCTTTCAAAAGAAGGGTACTTTGTCATCCTATTTTTCATTATTCCTTTTCCTTCTTGACCTTCCTTCTGGCAAAACAACAAGTACAACAGGCATTTATTGAGTACCTACTGTATACCAGGCCTTGGGCTTGACTCCTAAGGATAAAAAGACCAGAAACAATGGTCCTGATACTGGACTGAGCTCACCCAGATATTGATGCAAAATAAATACAAGGCAATTTTTTGGGTTTTTTGGAGGAGGAGAAACTAGATCCCATCAGAAACACCTGGGCATGACCTGAGACTCACCGGCTGGGTAAGGGAAAGTCAATTCAACAGCCAGTTACTAAGGGACTTCTTTGGGTTGGATACTATGCTAAGCGCTGGGGAAAGCAGTGCCTGCCCTCAAGGAGTTTGCATTCTATGGCGGGGGGGGATAACATCTGTGTGCATATGTCCATGCAAAACAGACTCCAAGCACATAATGGCCACCCATAGGAGGCCTTGAGTCCAACCTCCAGTCATTTTACAAAGGAGGAAACTGAGGCCCAGAGGGATTCAGTGATTTGCCCAGGGTCACACAGCTAGTTAAGCATCTGAGACTGGATTTGAACCCATGACCTGCTGACTACACACCCAGCACTCTGTCCTTTCGTAATACCATGCTTCCTCTCAGGATTCTACTAGGTCAGGGTGAATAAAGGAAAGTGGGATAAAAGGAAGACAAAATCCTAGAGAACTGAATTCTGGATGGGGATCAGACCTGTGATTTCAATGAGATAGGGAATTCCTAGATGAGGAAACTCCCTCTACAAAAGCTGGTTGGAATCTCAGCAAGTCTACAGCATTCGTTCATTTATTCATTCATTGGTAAGACAATTGGGGTTAAGTGACTCGTCCAAGGTCACACAGCTAGTAAGTGTCAAGTGTCTGGTCTGAGATCAGATGTGAATTCAGGTCCTCCTGACTCTAGGACCACTGCTCTATCCACTGTGCCACCTAGCTGCCCCCCCCCCTTTTAAGTCAATAGCATTTATTAAGCACCTACTATGTTCCAGGCACTGTATGAAATGCTAGGGATACAAAGAAAGCACCCCACCATGTCCACTGAAACTTCGAGTTTTAGATGGTTGGTTAGAACACCAAGAAGTTAATTTACCTGCCCAGGGAGCAGGATTCAAACCCAGATTGTCTTGCCTTTCTCCTCACTATGTCATGGCTTCCTCTCTGGCAGGTTGAGAGCAGAGCAGAAAATAAAATGGGCCAGACAAACTTCTCCTTTCCCCCTCATTTCCCTCCCCCAGTTTAAAGAACAACTGTGTGGAGGCTCAAATACTGACCCATGACCATTTCAGATTGAGGTGTGAAGGTTAGCCAAGGGTGGGGACCAAGCAGGCTTGGTAACGGTCCCCATACCACATGACATCCATCTTCTGGTGGGCTGAAGAAACAATCCCTCTATTGAAATATTACTCTTAAGGAGAGACCAACAGATGTGTCCACCCAAGGGGCAACTCCCACAGTGGATTTTTATGAGCAGGAAAAAGCTCTTTACAACTCAGCCCCTGCTTTGGATAAATTATTGGTGTGGGGGCAGCGGAGGTCTTTGGGTGATTAAAAGGAAAACATGACTTTAGAATGCCGACTTTGGTTACTTTGCCATTTTCTCCAGTTGCCGATGTAGGTACAGATTTTGATTGTCATGCTTTTTTTTGGACATTTCTCCCACGACAGGGGTGTAGGAGAAGGGATGCCAAGCCTGCCCTCAGATTTCTATTTCAGTGTAATTAATGATCACCAAAAATGGCCCATCCTGGAACTGGGCGATTCCAGCCTGGGCTGCCTCTCTTATCGAAGACTGGGCCCTGGTCAAAAAGAAGAGACGATCTCCAGGCAGTCCAAGAAATACAAAATAGGGGAAAACACTGGCTTTCTTTTCAGAAACCTCCCTAATATTAAATGAGAACCAAGGGACTGTGATTTCTTTTTCTGAGAATCTGGGCATAAACCCGCAAAGGTACTTCAGGTTACGTAATTCCCTCGTGAGCTGTATTCATCATTTGTTGTTGTCCTTGCGGCTTAAGTTTGAATTTATATTTCTTGGAGAAATTATTGCTGAAGGACCTTGGGCAAGATCGATTTGGAGACAGTGTGAAACCTTGGGGGATGTGCTGGACTTTGGGTCAGAGGACCTGGGCTTGAATTCTGGCTCACCACTGACATTGGGAAACACTCAAACTTTCTATGCCTCAGTTTCCTCATCTATAAAATAAAATCTGGGCATTCTAGCATCGGGGGAAAGGATTGCTTTGGGAACTGGGGGCCTTGGGGTCTAGGCTCAGTTCTGCCACTGACTTGCTGTCTAGGCTCAGGCAAAACATTTCTCTGGGTCTCGTTTTCCTCATGCATAAGCTGAGGTTGGGGTTGATGGCTTCTCTCCAGGGCCAAGAATGTACTTCAGTGTCAAGCAAATCATGGACATCTGGGCCCCTGGTTTTAGGCAGGTGATGTCATGATGGAGGTGATACTGAAGAATACTCATGCACAGGAGGAAAAGACTTAGGATTAGAGGACAGGGAAACTTGTACGACAGTGGGAGGTCATTGAGATGTCATTCATTTACCATCTTCATATTTATTAAATACTGACTTTGTGCTAGGCTCCAGGGATACAAATCAATCACATACTTATTAAGCACCTATTATGTGCTATACACTAGGAATGCAAAGACAAAACTTTCGCACTCTAGGAAAGTCCTTCTGCCTGGGCTCTTCTCTCTATCTTTGGGATAAGCAGAGGGCATTTTTACTTGCAGACACTCTGACTGAGCCTTTTTTTCCTACCTGATGTTTTTAACAATAATAACAACCGCAACAATCGCAACAACAACAATCAGCATAGCTCTCTAAAGTTTGCAAAGCGCTTTATGGTCTCAGTTGAACATTATGACAATTCTTTGAGGTAGTACTATAGGTATTCTGTTTTACAGATGGGGAAACTGAGGCTCAGAAAGAAATAACTTATTGAGGGTCACACAGGTTGCAGTATCAGAGGTGGAGTTTAATCTCAGGTTTTTGGCTGGCTCCAACTTCAGCACCCCATTGACTATTGACTCTACCCTTGGGCTTCCCCAATACCGGTTTCTTTTCAAAGAAATTCCAGCTCAGGAGGCCAAGTGGTCTCAATGCCAGTGTGACCAGAAGAACTGGCCAAGATGCCTACAAATGGTTAACAAGGTAATGGTGAGGAACGGTGACCTTGATTTGTTTAGCTAAGATGTAAAGATTTTTGAAGGTCAAAGGTGTCGGTGTGTAGTGTTTTGGAGTCTAACTGTGTCTGACCCCCTAACATTAAGCTGCTGTGGCCTGTACTTTGGGAGAGTGAAGCAAACCAGGGGGAAAGAGGGAGGGGGGAGAGAACAGGAAATGGAGTGAGGTGTTTCAGGAAGTTGTCAGGAGTTGACTGATTGATTCCAGATGGGACGGGTCAGCCTCCATGACCCAGGAAATACTCACTAGGGGAAAGAAGTTGGCTAGTGGAAGGGGAAAGCCTGGGAGCGGAGAGAGGCAGGAATGTACAGTCCACTTCCTTGAGTCTTAAAACATTCAGAGTCGGGTTGGGGTGTTTTTCTTTTAAAAAAAACAAAAAACTTCTGCATAAAAGCAATTTCATTGTTGTCATCGTTAATCAGACAACATTGAGAGGAGTTCCATTTGGAGCTATGAAGGCAACAAATGTATCTTCTCCTCAATAAGGAAACTTCCCTTTCCCTTCAGGGCCATGACTTTCTTGCCAGATACCCGCGGATGGATAAATATATATTCCCGCATTTACTTAGGATATTTTCAATTCTGTATTCAGAATTTTATGAATGGAATCTTTTCCATGGTGCATACTTGGGTTTAACTAGTGAGTTATCATTTATTCCAGAGATTTTCCAATTCCAAATCAGGACACATGGTTGGACAAAGGTTTCTTTTTGTTTTGTTTCTGGTCGCAATGAGACAGATTATTTGAAATAAAGACTGTTGGGGAAAATCCAGCATGTATGGTCAATGTACTCAGATTTCAAGATTTTTAAAATGTGAAAAAATGCAATCTTAATCATCTAAGTCTGTGTATATATGTATGTATGTATATGGCATATAGATTGTATTTATCATATGAAATAACAATATATGTGATGCACATATAGATAATGATTTACATTTGGATATAATTTAAAATCTTGTCATAAATATTTCTGACACTGAAATAATTCAGGTCAATTCCCTCGCTGCCCTAGTAGGCCTCTGCTAGCCAGCAAGAGATGAAAATTTATTTCCATTGTTAATAGAAAATAATGAAGTGCATCTGAACCACTGGGATGTGTCATGTGGGGAAACGCTCACTTTGGACCTGAGGCTGCCTCCACCCAAAGGGACGTTGATGAAATCCACTGGCACCTGGAACCCACCACCTTCGGTGGCAAGAATGCAGGAGAAAGGTGGACGTCGACGATGACTCTGACAGGAACCTTGGGGAATGAATTAGAGAGGGCTCAGCGAGGGCGTTCTTAATATCCACCTAATCCTCCTTGGATGGGGCAAGGTCTCTCCTAAGTGAGCCCAGCACAGTTTATCAATGATTAAAGCCTAAAATCCCCACTCATTTTTTTTCCCCCATCGAGGGAGGGAGGTTCTTGGAGCACGACAGTCACATCTTTGAAAATTCACCCAACCCCCCCAACCCCATTTGCAATAATGACTTGTTTTCATCTCCTTCCCTTCTCCTATCCCCTCTCATTAAAACATGCATGGCTATTATATTCTCAGGGTAAAAATGTACAGTGCTGATCACTTTCAGCCTTCACATTTATCTTCATGTGATAGTTCCCGTCTGGTTTGGAGGCACGGTTTCCCTTTTGGCTATAATGAGGGCTTGTACTTTGCTGAGCCCCATCCTGATAACATTGTGGGCTGCTAGACGATGAATGTTCATGCCTTTGTGGCCACCACCCTTGTGATATTAAATTTGGGGAGAGGATTTTCGCCAGACACGGACATGTTCACGGGAGAGCAATTGGAAACAGACCTGAACCTATGATCGGTGCAACTCTAAACTCAAGCCTAGCTTGTAGGGCTGGGCAACGTCTAAACGGCAAGAGTTTTCCTCTGAATTAGTCCTTATGTCTTAGGCTTTTAATGACCTGGTTACATTGGCAGAGTCCTCACAACTGAGGGCTCAAAACATGAAGAAACAACTTTTCAAATGGCTATTTATTCACTAATCAGGGCTAGTGCTCCATGAAGAGAGAGGACTGCTATTTGGGGTAGATGGGGCACTGATAACGGATGATGGAGAGAGAAGGCAGAGTGTCTCAACTCTTAATTTGCTTCTTTTTCTCTGCCAAGGAGAATGAATTTTAGTTTAGAAAGTCAGCCAGTCAGTCAACAAACACTTATTAAGTGCCTCCCATGTGCCAGGCACTGTGTTAAGATCTAGGGATGAAAAGAATGACAAAAATAGTTCCTGCCCTCAAGTTGCTTATAGTCTAAGGGAAGAACATGGAAATAATTAGGTACCTATAAGATCTCTCTCTCTCTCTCTCTCTTTCTCTTTCTCTCTCTCTCCATCTATCTATCTCTATTTTTATCTCCAACTCTTTCTATCCATCTAGATATACCTATTTCTATCTCTACCCCTCTCTATCCCATACATTGGAGGTACTCCTAAAATATGTATTAATTAATTGATTAAAAGGGAAGGCACTAGCAGTTGGGGGAACCAGGAAAGGATTCCTGCAGAATGTGGGATTTGATCTGAAAGGACAAGAAAGATTGGCTAAAAGAGAGTTGATAGCCAGTGTGAGGAAGGAGGAGACAGTAAGATAGTACCTGGCCCAAATGAACAATATCTTTGGTATCGAAAGAAATGACCGCTATGTAGGCTGGGCCTCTGATAGTGGTATTTGAAAGATCCTGGAAAATGGAAGAGGTAATGCAGGATTTGGGAAGGAAAAGTGTTGTTCCAGTTTTCAAAGGGAAGAGAGTAGAGAACATAGGTAGAACATAGACCAGTGAGCTTGCTTGGGGTTGCTGGCAGAATTCTCCAATGTGTATTAGTGAACCTTTAGAAAGAAAAGCAGCAGTGGTAGAATCACCATGCTAATCATGCAGGCAATGTGTAGGCTAGATTGGGAACAGGAAAAGCTTCTCATTTCACTCTACCATTTCTGTGGTTCAAGCTGCATCAGTAATGGGGATGGTGAAGGTGAGCAAAACATGTTCTGAACCTCTGAGCTTTGGATGCTCATGAGCGACATTTTGAAAACAGATGCTAGCTAATAAATCATTGTGTTATGCTTCTGGAAGGTAGAAAAGGGAGGAGGCTGTTTTGGGATGGGGAGTGTGGGATTTGGAGTCAGAGCACCCGGTTTGAATCCTACCACTTCCTACCATGTCACCTGGTATTTCCTCTCTTTGGGGCTCAGTTTCCTCATCTACAAAGTGAGAAAGTTGGACTAGGTGATATTGAAGGTCCCACTTGACATTTTGATCTTAGGGTCCTGAGTGACTGCCACAGATTGGGAAGAGAAGGCATGGGGACATCCCAGCAAGGTGTAGCCTGCAGAGGTAGGGAGGGGCCACAAGGCTGCAAGTCTACATAATCTGAACCCACTTTGGCTTACTAGTTCCTATATACCTGTTACCTGAGTATGTGCTCAACTATTCCTATCAGACCTTCCTTCTTTGCCATGACTCCTATTTTTGTAATTTTAAGATGCAGAGTAATTTCATATTGATTCTAAAACCAGGAAATGGGCTTGTGCTTGGGATATTCCTACTTCCTAGTTCCCCCACCCCAGGGATTCCATTCAGTAGTTTTTCAGCTTTCTTGACCATTGTGGGGGTAGGGCTGGAGGTGGGGTGAAGGAATCTCATTGATCTTCCTCTGCTGAGCTCCTTCTGTGTTCTAGTTTAGTATGAAATTATCAGCTGCCTTGTATTATTTCTAATGGTTTCATCTAATTTATTTTTCATTCCCTGGGTGGATAATATGCTCATTGAAGGTAGGGACCATGTCTGACAGAATCATGACTAGTTATTTTTTTTTTGTGCTCCTGAAAAATGCCCTCAAATCAACATTTTTAAGAAAAATTCACTGGTGTGTGTATGTGTATGTGAGATCCCAAAGCACCATTCTGTGGAGGGAAACAGACATCCTGGCTGGGACACACCGGGATGTCATCTGGGGGAAGCTGTTGTGGGCTGGAGAAGTAAAGAGAGGACAGAAATGAGGTGGGAGTAGCCCACCATCTGAGAGCTTCTTATACTTACTAATATTTACACTACAGAGTGTCCCCAAAGTCTCAGTGTAGGCTTAAGCTCTTCAAGCTTAAAACAATTAGATTTATTTAAACTATCAAAGTTTAAAACTGCATTAAGACCTTTGGGATCAAGTGCTAAGTTCAATAGCTTCTATAGAACTGAAGGACTCACTAAGAGGGCTCTTGGCACCCTGGACATTTGAGTGCCCCGAGACAAAGCCACGGTTGCCTTAGACTAGTTACAGGTCTGAAATCTTATACTTCTCATGCTTGTTTTTGACTCTATCTAGATTCACATAGTGCTGAGCACATTACAGAACCTCAGTGAATACTGATTGATTGATTCATGTCAATAAATTTGATTACCATTAACATACCCACCTTTTCTCTTTTGCTCAGGAAAGACACTAAATATCTTGATACTCAAATCTGGTATTCCCACCAAGAGAGATGAGCTATATAATTCAATTAAAATCAACCAAATTTAGTTCAGTTCATTTTACTTTAATTCAATTGGATAAGATTTCATTTAACACAACAAAAATAGTAATAATAACTTGTATTTCCATAACATTTTAAAGTTTGAAAATCACTTTACACACATGTTCTCATTTGATTCTTACAACAACCTGAGAAGTAGGTGCTATTATTATTAACATCTCCCCCCATTTTACAGGTGAAGAAACTGAGGTAGAGATCAATTTAGTGACTTACACAGGATCACATAGCTAATAAGTGTCTGAGGTTGTATTTGAACTCAGACCTTCTTGACTTCCATGCTCTAAGCACTATTATCATATGGCACTTGTTTACAGATAATAGCCAATATGATTTTCTCAACTACCCTTCCAGGTAGGTAGGTGCCACTGGCATGATTATCCCCATTTCACAGATGAGGGCTGAAAATCAAAGAAGTTTGCTAATTGACCCAAAGTCATATGGTCATTAAGTGTCTGAAGTGGGATGCACACCTCTGCCTTCCTTGGTTCCATGCTTAGCTCTCTCTTTTTTTACCAGTTCAATCAAAATGGGACTCCGCCTAGTGTATTACTTCATACTAAAGTCAACACCGCGTTTTTTTTTTTTTTAATGTTCGCAGGTGGTGTTATCAACAACCGTGAATGTGGATGGACACGTGCTGGCTGTTTCTGACAACATGTTTGTTCATAACAATTCTAAGCATGGGAGGAGAGCAAGGAGGCTGGACCCATCTGAAGGTAAGACTGTCTGGGTGGAAATTGGCTAGAAAAGTGAAATTTGTCTCAGATTCCTTTGATCAGATTTCACATGGGAAGTGGGAATCCTGTGCAAAGCTATATGTGGTTTTACAAACAAAGTTCGTAATACTGATTTTCTTCCACTGAACAAACACCATCACACACACACACACACACGCGCACACACACACACACACACACACACAAAACATCAAATGACAAAGTTAACCGTTCCTTCCATCGTACTTTTCTTTCTTTCTTTCTTTTTTCTTTTGCTAGACTGGCTTTTCAGGCAAACTAAGCAACGTGACATCTCAGTTAAACATTTCCATGCCAGGCATGTATGAAGAGGTGTCAGCTGTTCCCTTAAACAAATTGTGGGCAAAACATAACAATATGCAGGATGAAATTGACACTAATTGATTTTTGTTTGCTTGGCCAAGGAGGAATCGTGGTTGACTTGGGGTGATTTTCAGAGTGCATTAAGGCAATTAAAAATATTTGCAACTGCTAAGCTTCAAGTTGTCAAAAAAAAAAGCCTGTGAAATACATTGATTAAGCTAACTCACAAACTCCAGTAAACCCCAGCTCACTTCTTCTTCCCACCTCCACCCCACTCACTAGTGTAAGAGGAGGTGAATTTCGAGTGTTCAGGGAATGACCAAGCTGGATTATTATTTCATTGTGATACTTTTCTGCCCCCCACCCTTTTAAAAAATGTGTCCTATATCAGCTTGAAGAAGAATTAATGAACCAGAAGAAAATGATTGAATCAGTAAAGAATTTGGAGCGCTGTTAATTCTCCCCCAGCGGTCTCTGAAAGGGGAGAAGAAAATCCCAGTATTCTGAGCTCGGAACCCGTCCAGTTTTCCCCTGACTGATTGGATGTGATTGACTGGCTGCTCAAAGTAGGGCTGTGTTTTGGGAGTCCTGCCAAAGTTCTCCTCCACCTTTGACCCTGTCAACGTTGGAAATGGAGTGATGAATTGACTTTAGTTATGGCCTGGAAACCATCTTGGGTTCCTGATGGGATGTAAAGTCCAGAGGCCTTGAACACATGGAAGAGGATAAAAACGCAATCCATCCCATAAAGTTAGGAAAATGATTAGAAATTGTCTCTTGATAGGGTCTGAAAACAAATTTACTGTCTTGCATAGAGTGCTTTTTCTCCCCTTCCTCTCTAGAAGAGTAATCAGCCTTGTAAATCTTAACACATCCCTCTGGTAGACTGGGGTGTGGTTTTTGTGTTTATTTAACACTTTTTTCAGTGTGATCAACTTATAAAAATACATTAACAACAACAGCAGAGTTTTTAAGAAACTCTGGATGAAAGTAGAATTACAACATCCATGAGCTTGAAGAAAACTTGTAGTTCATCTGGTCCAACCAGTTCATTTTACAGATGAGGAAACTGAGGCCCAGAGAGGAGAAGCACTTGTCTAAAGTGTAACCAGTGAAGACTTGAATGAAGCCATTCTGACTTTACTGTCAGTGACCTTTCCATTACACTGTCCATCTAGTCCGGTCCTTGCCTCAAGCTGGAATCTCTTCTATTATAATAATCCAGCATCTGCTTGCATACCTTGAGAAATGAGAGCTTACTACCTTTCAGCACAGGTCATTACCAGTTTTAATTGTCATCTGAATGTGGAATGAACAATTAAGACAAGCTCAATCATTCATAAATTATTCCTTTCAGCGACCCCCAAATCTTCCTGTCTGCATTTTCAGTTCTGTCCCCTGGGGCTAAGTGGGCCTGAGATTTTAGCATTTCAACTGGAGGACATTTCAGCCAGGGTCGTCTAATTGCTCTTCCATATAATAGCCCTTCAAAACTATCCATCATGCTCTAGGGTCATAGTAGCTTGCTTAGCCCTCCAATTCTGCAAGTCAATAAGCATTTATTAAGCACCCACTGTTTGCCCTGTACAGTGCTAGGCACTGGGAATTCAAAGAAAAGCAAAAGATAGTCCTTGACCTTAAAAAGGTCTAACGGAGGAGACAACACATGGACAACTATGTACAAACCAACTCTACAGGACCAACTGGAAATCATCAATGTGGGGAAGGCACCAGCATGAAAAGGACTGAAAAAAGGCTTCCTATGGCGGGGGTGGGGCAAGATTTTCTCTGGGACGTGGAGGAAGCCAAGAGGTGGAGAGAAGAGGGAGAATGTTCCAAGCATGGGGGCAGCCTGTGAAAATGCTCTGAGATGCGATATAGAATGTTGTGTTCAAGCAACAGTAAGGAAACTGAGGCCCAAATTGGCTAGAGGACCTTGGATCAAGTCTAGCCCATTCTCCATCTAGTTCAATCCCCTCATTTTACAGATGAGAAAACTGAGGCCTGAGAGGTGAAGCTACTTACCCAAGGTCACACAGATAGTAAATAGCAGAGCTAGGATTCGAACCCAGACCCTTGGACTCCCCAGATAGCATCTTTCCCATTGTATGGCAGTATCTCACATGTTCCCCTTGAGAATTTTCTTTGCTGCATATAACATCTCCAGTTCCTTCAACCACTCCTCATATGCTATCACTGAATCCTTTCACATTCTGGCCATCCTCTTCCGAAGGTAATTCAGGTTTTCCTGTCCTTCCCCAAACAGATCCCAGAATGAACCCAATGGTCTACATGTGGTGTGACCAAGGTAGAAGATGGCAGGGCTCTGGCTTCCCTCATTTTACCTCTCGGTGCAGTGTGGTCGGTTTCATCAGAGATTCATAGATTTAGAGCTGGAAGAGTTTAGAGATCAATTACATCCTGTCCCCATTTTACAGATGAATAACTGAGACCCAGAGAGATTAAATCATGTGTCCAAAATCTCACAGGAAGTAAGTGTAAGAGCCTGGGTGTGAATCCAAGTCCACTTATAATAACGACATAGTAATAGTATCATTAATGCTAATAAGTAACATTTATATTGCTCTTTAGGTTTTCAAAGCACTTTAAATATATTATCTCATTTGAACCATACACCAAACCTACAAGGTAGGTGCTATTGTTATTCCCCTTTTACAGATGAGAAGACTGAGACTGACGACAGTTCAGTAATGAATTGCCCAAGGTCACATGGCTAGGAAGTATTAAAGGCAGGATTTGAACTCAGGATTTCCTGACTTCAACTCCAGCATCCTAACTAAACAATGCATGGCTTAGCCTCTAAATCCATCAGTCTTTCCTTTATGCCACATTGCCTTGTTGTTAGATTATAACGACTTGGAGCAAACCAGTAGCCAATTAGTGTGGGCAGGAAGGCATTGCTTAGAAATTCTTCAGCTCTAGAAGACAAACACCATGAGGAATCCACTGTAGAAGTCCTGATTGAGAAGTGCGGAAGGAACAAGTCTAATTTCTGGTTCTCTCTCCATAGCTACACCCTGCATCAAAGCTATCAGCCCGAGTGAAGGTTGGACCACTGGTGGGGCCATGGTGATCATCATAGGGGACAATTTCTTTGATGGACTTCAAGTTGTATTTGGGACCATGCTTGTATGGAGCGAGGTAGGCAAAGTCAATCTCTTCATTCAGTCTACACCCTGTGACATTCCAGGAACAGAAAGACGGCTATAGACTGGAATAGCTGGGAAAGCCATCATACAGGTAGAAATTGAACTGGGCAATGAGAGAAGGGAAAGACTGAGGAAAGCAGAGAAGAAAGAAGCAGACGGTAAAGATAGGGAAAACGAAGTGAGCTAAGGCATGAAGGTAACAATGAGCATAATGTGTTCAGAAAACACTTCTGAAAATTCAAAGAACCTTAATGAGGGCAGAGCACGCAGGCCCATGCTCCCAGGCTACTATAATTTACCAGGCACTGACTATACTTCAGCGGCTGAGAAAAAATAGCGAGCCTAGGACTTTAGTGATCAAGAACAACTGATCTTGTGGTGACCTCTTCCCTCCCTGCCCACCCTGGTTATCTGGATTTGTTTTCCAAGTGATTTTATTCACTCATTCAATTCAATAAATATTTATTAAGCGCCTACTGTGTGCCAGGCACTGTGCTAAGCACTGGAGATACAAACAGACAAAAAAAAGAGACAGTCCCTGCCCTTGGAAGACATTTTTCCTAAAGCCTGCCCAGGGACAACGTCTGCTTTTTGCTCCAGGTGTTTAAATGGCTAGTTACCGCTCCCAAAACCTTGTGGCTGGAGGACAGGGAAGGTTAGTGTGGGTTGGGGGTGGGAGAGAGCCCCTCGTTCTCTTTCTCTCCCCATTATTTTTTCTCACTTGTTTCCTCTCCAGC
>NW_020949405.1:0-12976 GCF_900497805.2 Vombatus ursinus | reverse complement strand
TCTTTCTTTCTTTCTTTCTTTCTTTCTTTCTTTCTTTCTTTCTTTCTCTGTCCCTTCTTCTATTTTTCCCTTCCTTTCTTCTTTCCTTCCTTCTTTCTTTCCTTCCTTCCTTCCTTTCTTCCTTCCCTCCTTCCTTCTTTACTTTCTTCCTTTCATGAGAGATCTGATCTATAGGGGGAAAGTTTCAAACCAATGTATTTCTTTTCCAGTACATATCAGATTCAGGCCTTTCAAAAGAAGGGTACTTTGTCATCCTATTTTTCATTATTCCTTTTCCTTCTTGACCTTCCTTCTGGCAAAACAACAAGTACAACAGGCATTTATTGAGTACCTACTGTATACCAGGCCTTGGGCTTGACTCCTAAGGATAAAAAGACCAGAAACAATGGTCCTGATACTGGACTGAGCTCACCCAGATATTGATGCAAAATAAATACAAGGCAATTTTTTGGGTTTTTTGGAGGAGGAGAAACTAGATCCCATCAGAAACACCTGGGCATGACCTGAGACTCACCGGCTGGGTAAGGGAAAGTCAATTCAACAGCCAGTTACTAAGGGACTTCTTTGGGTTGGATACTATGCTAAGCGCTGGGGAAAGCAGTGCCTGCCCTCAAGGAGTTTGCATTCTATGGCGGGGGGGGATAACATCTGTGTGCATATGTCCATGCAAAACAGACTCCAAGCACATAATGGCCACCCATAGGAGGCCTTGAGTCCAACCTCCAGTCATTTTACAAAGGAGGAAACTGAGGCCCAGAGGGATTCAGTGATTTGCCCAGGGTCACACAGCTAGTTAAGCATCTGAGACTGGATTTGAACCCATGACCTGCTGACTACACACCCAGCACTCTGTCCTTTCGTAATACCATGCTTCCTCTCAGGATTCTACTAGGTCAGGGTGAATAAAGGAAAGTGGGATAAAAGGAAGACAAAATCCTAGAGAACTGAATTCTGGATGGGGATCAGACCTGTGATTTCAATGAGATAGGGAATTCCTAGATGAGGAAACTCCCTCTACAAAAGCTGGTTGGAATCTCAGCAAGTCTACAGCATTCGTTCATTTATTCATTCATTGGTAAGACAATTGGGGTTAAGTGACTCGTCCAAGGTCACACAGCTAGTAAGTGTCAAGTGTCTGGTCTGAGATCAGATGTGAATTCAGGTCCTCCTGACTCTAGGACCACTGCTCTATCCACTGTGCCACCTAGCTGCCCCCCCCCTTTTAAGTCAATAGCATTTATTAAGCACCTACTATGTTCCAGGCACTGTATGAAATGCTAGGGATACAAAGAAAGCACCCCACCATGTCCACTGAAACTTCGAGTTTTAGATGGTTGGTTAGAACACCAAGAAGTTAATTTACCTGCCCAGGGAGCAGGATTCAAACCCAGATTGTCTTGCCTTTCTCCTCACTATGTCATGGCTTCCTCTCTGGCAGGTTGAGAGCAGAGCAGAAAATAAAATGGGCCAGACAAACTTCTCCTTTCCCCCTCATTTCCCTCCCCCAGTTTAAAGAACAACTGTGTGGAGGCTCAAATACTGACCCATGACCATTTCAGATTGAGGTGTGAAGGTTAGCCAAGGGTGGGGACCAAGCAGGCTTGGTAACGGTCCCCATACCACATGACATCCATCTTCTGGTGGGCTGAAGAAACAATCCCTCTATTGAAATATTACTCTTAAGGAGAGACCAACAGATGTGTCCACCCAAGGGGCAACTCCCACAGTGGATTTTTATGAGCAGGAAAAAGCTCTTTACAACTCAGCCCCTGCTTTGGATAAATTATTGGTGTGGGGGCAGCGGAGGTCTTTGGGTGATTAAAAGGAAAACATGACTTTAGAATGCCGACTTTGGTTACTTTGCCATTTTCTCCAGTTGCCGATGTAGGTACAGATTTTGATTGTCATGCTTTTTTTTGGACATTTCTCCCACGACAGGGGTGTAGGAGAAGGGATGCCAAGCCTGCCCTCAGATTTCTATTTCAGTGTAATTAATGATCACCAAAAATGGCCCATCCTGGAACTGGGCGATTCCAGCCTGGGCTGCCTCTCTTATCGAAGACTGGGCCCTGGTCAAAAAGAAGAGACGATCTCCAGGCAGTCCAAGAAATACAAAATAGGGGAAAACACTGGCTTTCTTTTCAGAAACCTCCCTAATATTAAATGAGAACCAAGGGACTGTGATTTCTTTTTCTGAGAATCTGGGCATAAACCCGCAAAGGTACTTCAGGTTACGTAATTCCCTCGTGAGCTGTATTCATCATTTGTTGTTGTCCTTGTGGCTTAAGTTTGAATTTATATTTCTTGGAGAAATTATTGCTGAAGGACCTTGGGCAAGATCGATTTGGAGACAGTGTGAAACCTTGGGGGATGTGCTGGACTTTGGGTCAGAGGACCTGGGCTTGAATTCTGGCTCACCACTGACATTGGGAAACACTCAAACTTTCTATGCCTCAGTTTCCTCATCTATAAAATAAAATCTGGGCATTCTAGCATCGGGGGAAAGGATTGCTTTGGGAACTGGGGGCCTTGGGGTCTAGGCTCAGTTCTGCCACTGACTTGCTGTCTAGGCTCAGGCAAGACATTTCTCTGGGTCTCGTTTTCCTCATGCATAAGCTGAGGTTGGGGTTGATGGCTTCTCTCCAGGGCCAAGAATGTACTTCAGTGTCAAGCAAATCATGGACATCTGGGCCCCTGGTTTTAGGCAGGTGATGTCATGATGGAGGTGATACTGAAGAATACTCATGCACAGGAGGAAAAGACTTAGGATTAGAGGACAGGGAAACTTGTACGACAGTGGGAGGTCATTGAGATGTCATTCATTTACCATCTTCATATTTATTAAATACTGACTTTGTGCTAGGCTCCAGGGATACAAATCAATCACATACTTATTAAGCACCTATTATGTGCTATACACTAGGAATGCAAAGACAAAACTTTCGCACTCTAGGAAAGTCCTTCTGCCTGGGCTCTTCTCTCTATCTTTGGGATAAGCAGAGGGCATTTTTACTTGCAGACACTCTGACTGAGCCTTTTTTTCCTACCTGATGTTTTTAACAATAATAACAACCGCAACAATCGCAACAACAACAATCAGCATAGCTCTCTAAAGTTTGCAAAGCGCTTTATGGTCTCAGTTGAACATTATGACAATTCTTTGAGGTAGTACTATAGGTATTCTGTTTTACAGATGGGGAAACTGAGGCTCAGAAAGAAATAACTTATTGAGGGTCACACAGGTTGCAGTATCAGAGGTGGAGTTTAATCTCAGGTTTTTGGCTGGCTCCAACTTCAGCACCCCATTGACTATTGACTCTACCCTTGGGCTTCCCCAATACCGGTTTCTTTTCAAAGAAATTCCAGCTCAGGAGGCCAAGTGGTCTCAATGCCAGTGTGACCAGAAGAACTGGCCAAGATGCCTACAAATGGTTAACAAGGTAATGGTGAGGAACGGTGACCTTGATTTGTTTAGCTAAGATGTAAAGATTTTTGAAGGTCAAAGGTGTCGGTGTGTAGTGTTTTGGAGTCTAACTGTGTCTGACCCCCTAACATTAAGCTGCTGTGGCCTGTACTTTGGGAGAGTGAAGCAAACCAGGGGGAAAGAGGGAGGGGGGAGAGAACAGGAAATGGAGTGAGGTGTTTCAGGAAGTTGTCAGGAGTTGACTGATTGATTCCAGATGGGACGGGTCAGCCTCCATGACCCAGGAAATACTCACTAGGGGAAAGAAGTTGGCTAGTGGAAGGGGAAAGCCTGGGAGCGGAGAGAGGCAGGAATGTACAGTCCACTTCCTTGAGTCTTAAAACATTCAGAGTCGGGTTGGGGTGTTTTTCTTTTAAAAAAAACAAAAAACTTCTGCATAAAAGCAATTTCATTGTTGTCATCGTTAATCAGACAACATTGAGAGGAGTTCCATTTGGAGCTATGAAGGCAACAAATGTATCTTCTCCTCAATAAGGAAACTTCCCTTTCCCTTCAGGGCCATGACTTTCTTGCCAGATACCCGCGGATGGATAAATATATATTCCCGCATTTACTTAGGATATTTTCAATTCTGTATTCAGAATTTTATGAATGGAATCTTTTCCATGGTGCATACTTGGGTTTAACTAGTGAGTTATCATTTATTCCAGAGATTTTCCAATTCCAAATCAGGACACATGGTTGGACAAAGGTTTCTTTTTGTTTTGTTTCTGGTCGCAATGAGACAGATTATTTGAAATAAAGACTGTTGGGGAAAATCCAGCATGTATGGTCAATGTACTCAGATTTCAAGATTTTTAAAATGTGAAAAAATGCAATCTTAATCATCTAAGTCTGTGTATATATGTATGTATGTATATGGCATATAGATTGTATTTATCATATGAAATAACAATATATGTGATGCACATATAGATAATGATTTACATTTGGATATAATTTAAAATCTTGTCATAAATATTTCTGACACTGAAATAATTCAGGTCAATTCCCTCGCTGCCCTAGTAGGCCTCTGCTAGCCAGCAAGAGATGAAAATTTATTTCCATTGTTAATAGAAAATAATGAAGTGCATCTGAACCACTGGGATGTGTCATGTGGGGAAACGCTCACTTTGGACCTGAGGCTGCCTCCACCCAAAGGGACGTTGATGAAATCCACTGGCACCTGGAACCCACCACCTTCGGTGGCAAGAATGCAGGAGAAAGGTGGACGTCGACGATGACTCTGACAGGAACCTTGGGGAATGAATTAGAGAGGGCTCAGCGAGGGCGTTCTTAATATCCACCTAATCCTCCTTGGATGGGGCAAGGTCTCTCCTAAGTGAGCCCAGCACAGTTTATCAATGATTAAAGCCTAAAATCCCCACTCATTTTTTTTCCCCCATCGAGGGAGGGAGGTTCTTGGAGCACGACAGTCACATCTTTGAAAATTCACCCAACCCCCCCAACCCCATTTGCAATAATGACTTGTTTTCATCTCCTTCCCTTCTCCTATCCCCTCTCATTAAAACATGCATGGCTATTATATTCTCAGGGTAAAAATGTACAGTGCTGATCACTTTCAGCCTTCACATTTATCTTCATGTGATAGTTCCCGTCTGGTTTGGAGGCACGGTTTCCCTTTTGGCTATAATGAGGGCTTGTACTTTGCTGAGCCCCATCCTGATAACATTGTGGGCTGCTAGACGATGAATGTTCATGCCTTTGTGGCCACCACCCTTGTGATATTAAATTTGGGGAGAGGATTTTCGCCAGACACGGACATGTTCACGGGAGAGCAATTGGAAACAGACCTGAACCTATGATCGGTGCAACTCTAAACTCAAGCCTAGCTTGTAGGGCTGGGCAACGTCTAAACGGCAAGAGTTTTCCTCTGAATTAGTCCTTATGTCTTAGGCTTTTAATGACCTGGTTACATTGGCAGAGTCCTCACAACTGAGGGCTCAAAACATGAAGAAACAACTTTTCAAATGGCTATTTATTCACTAATCAGGGCTAGTGCTCCATGAAGAGAGAGGACTGCTATTTGGGGTAGATGGGGCACTGATAACGGATGATGGAGAGAGAAGGCAGAGTGTCTCAACTCTTAATTTGCTTCTTTTTCTCTGCCAAGGAGAATGAATTTTAGTTTAGAAAGTCAGCCAGTCAGTCAACAAACACTTATTAAGTGCCTCCCATGTGCCAGGCACTGTGTTAAGATCTAGGGATGAAAAGAATGACAAAAATAGTTCCTGCCCTCAAGTTGCTTATAGTCTAAGGGAAGAACATGGAAATAATTAGGTACCTATAAGATCTCTCTCTCTCTCTCTCTTTCTCTTTCTCTCTCTCTCCATCTATCTATCTCTATTTTTATCTCCAACTCTTTCTATCCATCTAGATATACCTATTTCTATCTCTACCCCTCTCTATCCCATACATTGGAGGTACTCCTAAAATATGTATTAATTAATTGATTAAAAGGGAAGGCACTAGCAGTTGGGGGAACCAGGAAAGGATTCCTGCAGAATGTGGGATTTGATCTGAAAGGACAAGAAAGATTGGCTAAAAGAGAGTTGATAGCCAGTGTGAGGAAGGAGGAGACAGTAAGATAGTACCTGGCCCAAATGAACAATATCTTTGGTATCGAAAGAAATGACCGCTATGTAGGCTGGGCCTCTGATAGTGGTATTTGAAAGATCCTGGAAAATGGAAGAGGTAATGCAGGATTTGGGAAGGAAAAGTGTTGTTCCAGTTTTCAAAGGGAAGAGAGTAGAGAACATAGGTAGAACATAGACCAGTGAGCTTGCTTGGGGTTGCTGGCAGAATTCTCCAATGTGTATTAGTGAACCTTTAGAAAGAAAAGCAGCAGTGGTAGAATCACCATGCTAATCATGCAGGCAATGTGTAGGCTAGATTGGGAACAGGAAAAGCTTCTCATTTCACTCTACCATTTCTGTGGTTCAAGCTGCATCAGTAATGGGGATGGTGAAGGTGAGCAAAACATGTTCTGAACCTCTGAGCTTTGGATGCTCATGAGCGACATTTTGAAAACAGATGCTAGCTAATAAATCATTGTGTTATGCTTCTGGAAGGTAGAAAAGGGAGGAGGCTGTTTTGGGATGGGGAGTGTGGGATTTGGAGTCAGAGCACCCGGTTTGAATCCTACCACTTCCTACCATGTCACCTGGTATTTCCTCTCTTTGGGGCTCAGTTTCCTCATCTACAAAGTGAGAAAGTTGGACTAGGTGATATTGAAGGTCCCACTTGACATTTTGATCTTAGGGTCCTGAGTGACTGCCACAGATTGGGAAGAGAAGGCATGGGGACATCCCAGCAAGGTGTAGCCTGCAGAGGTAGGGAGGGGCCACAAGGCTGCAAGTCTACATAATCTGAACCCACTTTGGCTTACTAGTTCCTATATACCTGTTACCTGAGTATGTGCTCAACTATTCCTATCAGACCTTCCTTCTTTGCCATGACTCCTATTTTTGTAATTTTAAGATGCAGAGTAATTTCATATTGATTCTAAAACCAGGAAATGGGCTTGTGCTTGGGATATTCCTACTTCCTAGTTCCCCCACCCCAGGGATTCCATTCAGTAGTTTTTCAGCTTTCTTGACCATTGTGGGGGTAGGGCTGGAGGTGGGGTGAAGGAATCTCATTGATCTTCCTCTGCTGAGCTCCTTCTGTGTTCTAGTTTAGTATGAAATTATCAGCTGCCTTGTATTATTTCTAATGGTTTCATCTAATTTATTTTTCATTCCCTGAGTGGATAATATGCTCATTGAAGGTAGGGACCATGTCTGACAGAATCATGACTAGTTATTTTTTTTTGTGCTCCTGAAAAATGCCCTCAAATCAACATTTTTAAGAAAAATTCACTGGTGTGTGTATGTGTATGTGAGATCCCAAAGCACCATTCTGTGGAGGGAAACAGACATCCTGGCTGGGACACACCGGGATGTCATCTGGGGGAAGCTGTTGTGGGCTGGAGAAGTAAAGAGAGGACAGAAATGAGGTGGGAGTAGCCCACCATCTGAGAGCTTCTTATACTTACTAATATTTACACTACAGAGTGTCCCCAAAGTCTCAGTGTAGGCTTAAGCTCTTCAAGCTTAAAACAATTAGATTTATTTAAACTATCAAAGTTTAAAACTGCATTAAGACCTTTGGGATCAAGTGCTAAGTTCAATAGCTTCTATAGAACTGAAGGACTCACTAAGAGGGCTCTTGGCACCCTGGACATTTGAGTGCCCCGAGACAAAGCCACGGTTGCCTTAGACTAGTTACAGGTCTGAAATCTTATACTTCTCATGCTTGTTTTTGACTCTATCTAGATTCACATAGTGCTGAGCACATTACAGAACCTCAGTGAATACTGATTGATTGATTCATGTCAATAAATTTGATTACCATTAACATACCCACCTTTTCTCTTTTGCTCAGGAAAGACACTAAATATCTTGATACTCAAATCTGGTATTCCCACCAAGAGAGATGAGCTATATAATTCAATTAAAATCAACCAAATTTAGTTCAGTTCATTTTACTTTAATTCAATTGGATAAGATTTCATTTAACACAACAAAAATAGTAATAATAACTTGTATTTCCATAACATTTTAAAGTTTGAAAATCACTTTACACACATGTTCTCATTTGATTCTTACAACAACCTGAGAAGTAGGTGCTATTATTATTAACATCTCCCCCCATTTTACAGGTGAAGAAACTGAGGTAGAGATCAATTTAGTGACTTACACAGGATCACATAGCTAATAAGTGTCTGAGGTTGTATTTGAACTCAGACCTTCTTGACTTCCATGCTCTAAGCACTATTATCATATGGCACTTGTTTACAGATAATAGCCAATATGATTTTCTCAACTACCCTTCCAGGTAGGTAGGTGCCACTGGCATGATTATCCCCATTTCACAGATGAGGGCTGAAAATCAAAGAAGTTTGCTAATTGACCCAAAGTCATATGGTCATTAAGTGTCTGAAGTGGGATGCACACCTCTGCCTTCCTTGGTTCCATGCTTAGCTCTCTCTTTTTTTACCAGTTCAATCAAAATGGGACTCCGCCTAGTGTATTACTTCATACTAAAGTCAACACCGCGTTTTTTTTTTTTTTAATGTTCGCAGGTGGTGTTATCAACAACCGTGAATGTGGATGGACACGTGCTGGCTGTTTCTGACAACATGTTTGTTCATAACAATTCTAAGCATGGGAGGAGAGCAAGGAGGCTGGACCCATCTGAAGGTAAGACTGTCTGGGTGGAAATTGGCTAGAAAAGTGAAATTTGTCTCAGATTCCTTTGATCAGATTTCACATGGGAAGTGGGAATCCTGTGCAAAGCTATATGTGGTTTTACAAACAAAGTTCGTAATACTGATTTTCTTCCACTGAACAAACACCATCACACACACACACACACACGCGCACACACACACACACACACACACACAAAACATCAAATGACAAAGTTAACCGTTCCTTCCATCGTACTTTTCTTTCTTTCTTTCTTTTTTCTTTTGCTAGACTGGCTTTTCAGGCAAACTAAGCAACGTGACATCTCAGTTAAACATTTCCATGCCAGGCATGTATGAAGAGGTGTCAGCTGTTCCCTTAAACAAATTGTGGGCAAAACATAACAATATGCAGGATGAAATTGACACTAATTGATTTTTGTTTGCTTGGCCAAGGAGGAATCGTGGTTGACTTGGGGTGATTTTCAGAGTGCATTAAGGCAATTAAAAATATTTGCAACTGCTAAGCTTCAAGTTGTCAAAAAAAAAAGCCTGTGAAATACATTGATTAAGCTAACTCACAAACTCCAGTAAACCCCAGCTCACTTCTTCTTCCCACCTCCACCCCACTCACTAGTGTAAGAGGAGGTGAATTTCGAGTGTTCAGGGAATGACCAAGCTGGATTATTATTTCATTGTGATACTTTTCTGCCCCCCACCCTTTTAAAAAATGTGTCCTATATCAGCTTGAAGAAGAATTAATGAACCAGAAGAAAATGATTGAATCAGTAAAGAATTTGGAGCGCTGTTAATTCTCCCCCAGCGGTCTCTGAAAGGGGAGAAGAAAATCCCAGTATTCTGAGCTCGGAACCCGTCCAGTTTTCCCCTGACTGATTGGATGTGATTGACTGGCTGCTCAAAGTAGGGCTGTGTTTTGGGAGTCCTGCCAAAGTTCTCCTCCACCTTTGACCCTGTCAACGTTGGAAATGGAGTGATGAATTGACTTTAGTTATGGCCTGGAAACCATCTTGGGTTCCTGATGGGATGTAAAGTCCAGAGGCCTTGAACACATGGAAGAGGATAAAAACGCAATCCATCCCATAAAGTTAGGAAAATGATTAGAAATTGTCTCTTGATAGGGTCTGAAAACAAATTTACTGTCTTGCATAGAGTGCTTTTTCTCCCCTTCCTCTCTAGAAGAGTAATCAGCCTTGTAAATCTTAACACATCCCTCTGGTAGACTGGGGTGTGGTTTTTGTGTTTATTTAACACTTTTTTCAGTGTGATCAACTTATAAAAATACATTAACAACAACAGCAGAGTTTTTAAGAAACTCTGGATGAAAGTAGAATTACAACATCCATGAGCTTGAAGAAAACTTGTAGTTCATCTGGTCCAACCAGTTCATTTTACAGATGAGGAAACTGAGGCCCAGAGAGGAGAAGCACTTGTCTAAAGTGTAACCAGTGAAGACTTGAATGAAGCCATTCTGACTTTACTGTCAGTGACCTTTCCATTACACTGTCCATCTAGTCCGGTCCTTGCCTCAAGCTGGAATCTCTTCTATTATAATAATCCAGCATCTGCTTGCATACCTTGAGAAATGAGAGCTTACTACCTTTCAGCACAGGTCATTACCAGTTTTAATTGTCATCTGAATGTGGAATGAACAATTAAGACAAGCTCAATCATTCATAAATTATTCCTTTCAGCGACCCCCAAATCTTCCTGTCTGCATTTTCAGTTCTGTCCCCTGGGGCTAAGTGGGCCTGAGATTTTAGCATTTCAACTGGAGGACATTTCAGCCAGGGTCGTCTAATTGCTCTTCCATATAATAGCCCTTCAAAACTATCCATCATGCTCTAGGGTCATAGTAGCTTGCTTAGCCCTCCAATTCTGCAAGTCAATAAGCATTTATTAAGCACCCACTGTTTGCCCTGTACAGTGCTAGGCACTGGGAATTCAAAGAAAAGCAAAAGATAGTCCTTGACCTTAAAAAGGTCTAACGGAGGAGACAACACATGGACAACTATGTACAAACCAACTCTACAGGACCAACTGGAAATCATCAATGTGGGGAAGGCACCAGCATGAAAAGGACTGAAAAAAGGCTTCCTATGGCGGGGGTGGGGCAAGATTTTCTCTGGGACGTGGAGGAAGCCAAGAGGTGGAGAGAAGAGGGAGAATGTTCCAAGCATGGGGGCAGCCTGTGAAAATGCTCTGAGATGCGATATAGAATGTTGTGTTCAAGCAACAGTAAGGAAACTGAGGCCCAAATTGGCTAGAGGACCTTGGATCAAGTCTAGCCCATTCTCCATCTAGTTCAATCCCCTCATTTTACAGATGAGAAAACTGAGGCCTGAGAGGTGAAGCTACTTACCCAAGGTCACACAGATAGTAAATAGCAGAGCTAGGATTCGAACCCAGACCCTTGGACTCCCCAGATAGCATCTTTCCCATTGTATGGCAGTATCTCACATGTTCCCCTTGAGAATTTTCTTTGCTGCATATAACATCTCCAGTTCCTTCAACCACTCCTCATATGCTATCACTGAATCCTTTCACATTCTGGCCATCCTCTTCCGAAGGTAATTCAGGTTTTCCTGTCCTTCCCCAAACAGATCCCAGAATGAACCCAATGGTCTACATGTGGTGTGACCAAGGTAGAAGATGGCAGGGCTCTGGCTTCCCTCATTTTACCTCTCGGTGCAGTGTGGTCGGTTTCATCAGAGATTCATAGATTTAGAGCTGGAAGAGTTTAGAGATCAATTACATCCTGTCCCCATTTTACAGATGAATAACTGAGACCCAGAGAGATTAAATCATGTGTCCAAAATCTCACAGGAAGTAAGTGTAAGAGCCTGGGTGTGAATCCAAGTCCACTTATAATAACGACATAGTAATAGTATCATTAATGCTAATAAGTAACATTTATATTGCTCTTTAGGTTTTCAAAGCACTTTAAATATATTATCTCATTTGAACCATACACCAAACCTACAAGGTAGGTGCTATTGTTATTCCCCTTTTACAGATGAGAAGACTGAGACTGACGACAGTTCAGTAATGAATTGCCCAAGGTCACATGGCTAGGAAGTATTAAAGGCAGGATTTGAACTCAGGATTTCCTGACTTCAACTCCAGCATCCTAACTAAACAATGCATGGCTTAGCCTCTAAATCCATCAGTCTTTCCTTTATGCCACATTGCCTTGTTGTTAGATTATAACGACTTGGAGCAAACCAGTAGCCAATTAGTGTGGGCAGGAAGGCATTGCTTAGAAATTCTTCAGCTCTAGAAGACAAACACCATGAGGAATCCACTGTAGAAGTCCTGATTGAGAAGTGCGGAAGGAACAAGTCTAATTTCTGGTTCTCTCTCCATAGCTACACCCTGCATCAAAGCTATCAGCCCGAGTGAAGGTTGGACCACTGGTGGGGCCATGGTGATCATCATAGGGGACAATTTCTTTGATGGACTTCAAGTTGTATTTGGGACCATGCTTGTATGGAGCGAGGTAGGCAAAGTCAATCTCTTCATTCAGTCTACACCCTGTGACATTCCAGGAACAGAAAGACGGCTATAGACTGGAATAGCTGGGAAAGCCATCATACAGGTAGAAATTGAACTGGGCAATGAGAGAAGGGAAAGACTGAGGAAAGCAGAGAAGAAAGAAGCAGACGGTAAAGATAGGGAAAACGAAGTGAGCTAAGGCATGAAGGTAACAATGAGCATAATGTGTTCAGAAAACACTTCTGAAAATTCAAAGAACCTTAATGAGGGCAGAGCACGCAGGCCCATGCTCCCAGGCTACTATAATTTACCAGGCACTGACTATACTTCAGCGGCTGAGAAAAAATAGCGAGCCTAGGACTTTAGTGATCAAGAACAACTGATCTTGTGGTGACCTCTTCCCTCCCTGCCCACCCTGGTTATCTGGATTTGTTTTCCAAGTGATTTTATTCACTCATTCAATTCAATAAATATTTATTAAGCGCCTACTGTGTGCCAGGCACTGTGCTAAGCACTGGAGATACAAACAGACAAAAAAAAGAGACAGTCCCTGCCCTTGGAAGACATTTTTCCTAAAGCCTGCCCAGGGACAACGTCTGCTTTTTGCTCCAGGTGTTTAAATGGCTAGTTACCGCTCCCAAAACCTTGTGGCTGGAGGACAGGGAAGGTTAGTGTGGGTTGGGGGTGGGAGAGAGCCCCTCTTTCTCTTTCTCTCCCCATTATTTTTTCTCACTTGTTTCCTCTCCAGC
>NW_020949404.1:0-10652 GCF_900497805.2 Vombatus ursinus | reverse complement strand
CTGTTTCCATTTCTGTTTTTTTTTTAAATGTCTTTGTCTGTCTCTCTGTATCTGTCTGTCTACCTAATTTTTGAGGCCACACTCAGGCTTACTATAGGAACAATCACTGGCGCTTCCCCAAATATCTTTTAACTGATGGAAAACAAAAATACCCTTTCGATGTAGCCAAAGCTCTGGAGAGTGCATCTTTCCTTCTCCTTCCTCCACCTCACTCACTTTGCCTGTTTATGTGTTCACCCTCCTCTTTAATGGAGAGAGAAATGCCATTAATTGGCTCACTGGTGGTTTCTTTTGTGCAATTTTTTTTGGGGGGAGGCAACCCAGCTCCCCAAGTCCACAGTGACATCCCCTTGATCACCCCTGTGTGCAAAAGGTTGTTTGGATGGATGTTGTTATCCCCCCTTTATTTGTGTTGGTGGTAAATCCAGGGGAAAAAATGTCTATCTTTTCCTTTAAAGTTCTGATTCAAGGCATGGATGTGAGAGTTCTGAAGGGACTTTGGGACTGCGGTAAAAATTCGTTGTCATAGCAACAGGAAGGGAAATAGGCCTTGCTCACCTGGGACTTTTACTTACTGCAAAAGCTCGGTTTATTTTTATTTTTTATTTTTTTAAGGGAAGGACTCTGCAAGTGAAATAAATAAATAAAGAAAACTTATTGTATTTGGAAACCCATTTTTCAAATATTAAAAAATGCAGCTCCATTCAAGGCCCCCTCTGTTCTTTTCCCTCAGCTGGGGGTGACTGGCTAATTAAGATGCCTTGGTTTTCCAAGTTGCACAACTGGGTTCTGGTAGGGGATGCCTGGCTTCACCAGGGCCCTGCAAATGACACACCCAAACCATTTTTCTGTCCTTTGTTTTCAAGGCCTGGAAAGAGAAGTAGAAATGGTCATCGGTCGTTATAAGTCCAGCGCCCACCAAGAAGGGAGAGGCAGCCCCATAGCTCCCTTTGGAGTCCAAAAGACCATTTTCTAAGTTGTAAATGAATTGTCTGGAAAAGCATGAAATGCTGATAATCGTGTGTGTGTGTGTGTGTGTGTGTGTGTGTGTGTGTGTGTGACTAAAAGGGTACCTGTGCATATATACATCTGGCCAGTTGAAAGCCTTGTGTCTGACCCACATTGGGATTCTTGGATGAATCCTGACATTTCAAACCCGTGTCAGAGACATCTCTGCCTGACAGGGCTCACCACTGCCCATGAAAAAGGAACTACTAGGGGGCTGTGTCCAGCTGCATCCTTGACAATCCTAGCCAGTGGGTGGGGTGGGGGAGAGAACAGTGGTATGTTACTACTACTGGAAAACATTCCAAATGGTGGAGTCTTAAAGGTCAGTCCTGCACTTGACTCTGGGATAGTGAGTTGAAATTCCCCAGACTTGAACCACGGTCATCCTTCAAATACTATTAAATAAAACGAGATCTACCTGACCTAATAGCAATTAATAATAATAATAATGGCAGTAATGAAAATAATGAACCTGGTGGTTTCAGGTTTCTTAAAGGTGTAACTTGTCCCCTTTTCTCTGCAGATTCTTTTTAAAATTTTTCCTGAAGTGCAATCAGAATTGTTTGAAAACAGCGGGAAACCCCAGGGACATGCGGCGCTTCCAGGTAAGGGGTCTGCTGCAGCTGTAAGTAAACCTAGACACTTTCCTTCACAACGAAAAAGATAATGGTAAATGATAAGCCATATCCGACGGTGTGAAAGCTGCCTTCACTGGTAGGGTGCGGACATTCTGCCTTCTTTCCTAGATCCCTGCAGGAAGGAGATGTTCAAGTGGGGTAGAGACAGAATGGGAAATCTTCAGGTTATCATCCCCACATCCCCAAATCCCCAAGGACTCTTGTCCTTGAGACCTAGCCACCAGGGATCTTTTCAGTGTCTTCTGAAGGCAATGCTTTTGTCCCTCCTTTTCCCATCTTGTGAACCCTTTCAATGGTATCTCTCTCTGTCCCTGGCTCTATCTGTCTGTCTGTCAGTCTCTCCCCCTTTCTCTCTGGGCTCTTCCAAAACTGGCCAGCCAAATCATCATGGTCACTTTAAGAGCTTCACACAGCAATAGGGCCCATGGGACAGTGACCCAGCTGCTTGGCAGTTAAATCTGCCAGTGGTTCCATCACCCCATCACTGATGTATGGAGAATACGAGCTAATAAAAACACACAGTGAGGCGAACTGTGTTGGGCTGGAAATGTAAGCAAGGATGATCCCTGCAATCGCCTCCCCTCTTCCTTAATCTTTGAAGTACCCATATTTAATTCATCAAATGACTTTCCTGCCATTTGTCCCCAGCCCAAACACAGAAGGGGAAAAGATAAAAATAAAGCATTTTAAGGGGCCCAATACTTTGTAGCCTGAGATGGTTCTAAGATTTTACGGCTCAGTTGGTCACCTTCTGAAACGTTTCCTTCTTTTCTATCTTAACCTCTGAACTAGAGAGCAGGCAAGAATTATCTGAAACCGATAGAAAAATGAGAACCTGAGGAGAAGAGAGGTGAAAAGGCTTCCCTGATACAATGGCTAGCATCTATCTGACACTTGAAGGTTGGCAAAAAACTCACAAGGTTCACTAACTGGATGACCGGGGCCAATTCACCGGACATCTCGAGGCTCAATTTCCTTATATGCAACATAGCCAACATTTATATAATGTTTTAGGACAGGGATAGGGAACCTGCGGCCTTGGTTTGGATTCAGTCAAAGGGTAACGCTTGAGGACCTAGTGGGGTCCTCAACCCCACCCCTGTTTTAGCATTTTCAAGGTGCCCTCTCTTTTGATTCTTACAACAACCCTTTGAAGTAGGAGCTATTATCATCATCTTTACAGATGAAGAAACTGAGGCTGAGAGAAATTTATACAATTTACCCAGGATCGTTATAGTTAGTAAGTGCCTTAGACAGGATTCAAACTCAGGTCTTCCTGACTTTAGACTTTCTGACTCTATTTACTGCTGTGCTCAGTATTGAACTCAACTCATGAAGTTAGAGGGATAATGTATGTAAGACGCTTTGCAAATTTTAGAGCTCTATAGATGGGGCAGCTGTTGCTGTTAGGAAAATAACCTCCAGTGAAATTGTACCTAAGCTGAAAGCAGCTGTGATAGATACAGAACCCGAGGGGCTCAGATGTTTTACTCATGCACATACATGTGCATCAATATCTGCACACATACACATGTATATATGCACATGCATTACATATGTACACATTTGCACATAAGAGACAGACTTTACATGCTCAGCTTCTGAGATCTGGCCATCTTCAGCATGCAGCATAGCAGGTGATTAATAAATGCTTATTTCATATGGAAATGACCTCTTGGAATGTGGATCTGCCTCAAGACAGGGTGATGGCAGCATTTAGCCTGTCAGCACCCACCAGGTGGATTGCCAAGTTGATGCAATTATCTCAATAATTTAGGCGAAGTTTGTACCACCCATCCCCCATGCACACACTTGTTTCCATTATCTGAATATTTCAGGCAAAAATTGGTTGGTTCATTGTATACTAGCTAGCATTTCTAGAACACCTTAAGACTACAAAACACCTTCCTGCACCTGGATCTCAATTTTCATTGGTAGAGGACCTTTTCCTCACTAGGAGTTCTCCATGTCAATGGAATCTCTAGTCTGAAACATACCTGTGAATATAAGAAAAATTGTAACAACATAGGGAACTCCCAGTATGGGAAGTCACTTCATAGACACAGATCACATTTTCTCTATGACTCAGTTTGTGAGTCCTAGAAAGACTCCTGAATCTTAAGTAGGCTAAGTAATCTATCCCATGGGTCACACAGGTAGTTAGTATCAGGATCAAGATGGAAACCTAGGTCTTCCTGACTCCAGGGAGGGCATGATATTCATCTAAACCAGGCTGCCTTGGAGACAGTAGGAACTTAATCCATGATTTTCAATTGACTGAGGTGAGGGGAGCCAGGCTAGATGTGATGAAGTCTCTTAGGAGGATTTGAACTGAGCAGAAACTCAGTATTATCTTTGAAACGGATCTCTAACCAAAACAACCCCATGTTCTTCTCCCTAAGAGAAATCAAGAATGAACTAGCTGGAACTAGACCCCAAATCATAGGACGTCTAAGAGGACTGACATGTGGCAAAGCCTGACCATGACAAAGGAGCCTGGAGCCTTGGAGCTTCTGGAGGGAGGGGCGTCTTTCATTTGAACTTGATCTTGCCTCCTCAATGGAAGACCTGGCATCTTGGCTCACCATATAAAATATGTTTCTCTCTGGGACCAAATGTAATTCAATTCTTCCACCATTTATTAAGTGCGGGGGGATGCAAGGCAAAAACAAAAATCAAAATTTCTGTTCTCAGTTTATAAACAAAGAAGCAAATAAGTCAGGCAACTTATTGAGATGCTACCATGCACAAGACAAACATGAAAAAAAATCCTCATCCTCAAAGAATTGACATTCTTCTGGGGCAATATGGTAGGTAAATTGACAACGAAATACAACTCGCTTTGAGGGCAAGAAAGAGCATTAACAAATGGGTGTAATCTGGAAAGGATTTGTTTATGAAGCAACACCCAGACTGAGCTTTGAAGGAAGATATTCTATGAGACAGAGGTGAGAGGATGGAATTCAGAGCTTTACATAAGGGCTGTATAAATGCAAGGGGGTGGGAAATGAAGCTAATTAGGTGATGAATGGTAACATGTAATGTTAAATCGATTTGCACGATACATGAAACATTGAATATGGGGTCTGGAATTCTGATGGGCCCCAAGGTGTTTAAAAATTCCACAATCTATGAGCAAGGAAAATCACCCCAGTCATTACAGAGGTGGTGCTATTGGATAGAACCCGGTGACTCATACCTCCAGGGAGGAAGGGTAAAAAAATGCCATGTTTTGTTGAAGCTCTTAGGGACCCGTTAGGACGTAATGAGTCCTATTCTGTGCTTTTTTTCCTGGCCTGTGGGTCGAGAATAGGTTGCTATAAAGCCAAGAAAGGAAAGATGCTAGAATGGAGAAGAACTGGGGTCACTGTCATTTCTTTGGTTTAGATTCTGAAGCCAGAACGTGCACCTCCACACCATAACTAATTTCTTGCCCCAAGATCATTTTAATACACTTTTGAGGATGAACATCACGATGGAGTGAAAATGGTTCGACTCACTATGGTTAACAGCCGTTGATCCCTTGGGTGACTAGCAGGAGCCAGACCTTGTAGGTCATCAAGCAGTTTCCGGGGGTTAGGCTAGAGCAGAGTTCTAGGTCCTAGAATCCTAGATCCTGTGGAAGTAGATGCTTCTGCTCAGATTGTGTAAGCAAACAGGCAGACAGATGTACCATGCAAAGTGTTCTTTTAAGAGACTAACATGCCACCACCCAGGCTTGCTCATTCTCACCATCATCAATCATTTTTCTTTTAGAAGAATGTAAGTGCCTTGAAGGCAGGATTTGTTTCATTTTTATCTTCATATCCCAAGTTTCTAGGGCAGCTAGATGGCATAGTGGATAGTGTGCTGGGCCTGGAGTTAAGAAAACTCATCTTCCCGAGTTCAAACCTTAAGCAAGTCATTTCACCCTGCTTGCCTCAGTTCCTCATCAATAAAATGAGATGAAGAAGGAAATGGCAAATCTTTGCCAAGAAAACCCCAAATAGGGTCACAAATGGTTGGACACAACTGAAAAATGACTGAACAATCCCAAGTTTCTGGCACAAAGTCTAGGTATTTAATAAATGTTCATTGAGTGAATGAATGGAAGAATGATTCTTGGGCATCCTTGGAGCATATGCAGACTTTCTGAATCCCCCTGGAAAAACTTAGGGCTGTAAGATCATAGATATATAGCTGTAAGGAACCTTAGAAGCCATCTTGTTGGACCTCATATTCTATCAATGAGCAAATTCAGGACAAGAGATATTTAAATGGCTTGCCTAGGGTCACACAACTAATAATTGTCAAAGGCAGCCTTCAATCCCATAACATCATGGGTGGGAGGGGATGCTCAGGAATCCAGAAATCAGTGGCCAGACTGTTGTGTCTGAAGTGTTGTGACAAGGAACCGACTAGAGTGAGAACATTCAGGCCCAGCTCGCAATGTTGTCTGACCTTACAGGAGTCATCTCCTGTTCTATGTGCCTCTGTTTCCTTTTCTGTGAAATGGGGATAGGAATGCATGTACCATCCATCTCACAGGGCAGCTGTCAGGATCAAATCAGATATTATCTCCCAAACCCTTTGGAAATCCAAAAGCAGCCTATGAACATGAGCTATGATGATGCAATTACACACAGACAGATGGGGGGAAGAGTAATGAGGAAAGACAGAAATTATATCTCACTAGAAATTGGAAAGAGTTGACTTCATCTAGTCAAGAACCAGGGAAGGTAATGGTAGGCCAATGGGAGCATGAGGAAGAATGCCACAGGAATGATGGGAGACCAGAAAGGAATAGTGGAAGGGGGAATCAAAGCAGGGCTGCTGAATGATGGGAAGGGTTAGAGACAGCAGCTGTGAGAGAATGTGGCCTGTCAAGTGTTTGTGATGGAGACCCCCAAGTGCATAGCCCTTCAGTCTACGACACCAGATGATGCAAGAGCTGAGAATACGCCAACCACTCATACTTTCCTTGGGTTGGTGCTTCGTTGAGCTTACTGCAGAGATGGATGGCTGTCCCCTAAGCTTTTTCAAATCCTGGCTATTATAGAAACCTTTTTCTTTTGGAGGGGGTAATGAGACTATTTTTCTTTTTTAAAAAAGTCCAATGTATCTCTCACACCCATTGAAGAGGGAAACAAGAGTTTAAATTAACTCCAAATGGCAAAAATCTAATCCAGCCCCAGCTGCCGGCAGGTTTCTGCCTTTCCAGTCTTTCAGTGTGAGAGCTACCAGCTGCTTTCTGATCTCACCCATCATTTGAAATCACCCAGGCTACTGAGCAGAAGTTTTAAAACCCATCATGGAAATCACTTGACTTATGGCCTTTGGGACCGACAGGTGAGTCCATTATCCACTGGTGAAACAAACCAGAGACTTGGAGATCAGAAATCATAATTACCCATTTGGAGTCTGAAAACCTTCCCTGGGTTATGGGGTCTTTCACATAGTCTAAGGCTCTGAGTCTGGAGAAGGGGGCCCCGGGGGAGTTCATCCAAGCTTTCTCCCCAATTCCTAATATAACCTTATGCCCCAATCCCCTGTGGTCTTCAGACAAGGACTGAAAACTAGGGCTAGTGGGGTGTTTTGCCAGTTTCCATGGGAAATGTACTTTGAGCTCTGAAGGAAAAGCTGGAGAAAAGTGAAAGTGAGGGCGTAGGTTAGTTCAGTAATCCTTTGGTTTTAGTCTAGGCTGGAGTAAGTCTCCACAGCTAAATTAGAGCATCAAAGAGCTGCAGAATTTCAGAGCTGGCAGGTACCTCAACTAGTCCAATCCAACCCCCTCAAAGAAATCCCCACTGTGGTGTACAAGAAAAGTACACCACATTGGATGAATCCCATGAATTCTCAAGAAGGGTCAAGATTCTGTTAGAACTCAAACACCTCCCCTTATAATCAAACAGTAACGGTTTCCTTTTGGGGGGTTATTTTATTCTCAATATTTAGTAGAGTTGTTTAAACGTGTGTGTGTGTGTGTGTGTGTGTGTGTGGGTAATGGGGGAGGAGCTAGTCTGGGTCTGTGATTTCAGCAATATTGGGAACTTCTCTGTGTGGAAACTCCCTCAACCAAAGCAGACTGGCAACCTACTTGGGGAATTGCTTGGGAGCACTGAGAGGTTGAGTGAATTGGGTAGAGTGACCCCATCGGTATTGATCAGAGGCAAGACTTGGGAACAGGTATCCATGACTCCAAGGCCAGTCTTCTATTCATTACTATTCACTTCCTCCCCATTTGCATATAATAGGTATTTAATAAATGTTATTGAGTTGAATTGATTGAGGACCAAAAGTTCTCACCCATCCTAGAACATGACTCTTGTTCATGACCCTTGTCCATGACCCTTGTCCATGACCCTTCCTAGACCTTCAGTAAGAGAACCTTAGGTCATAATGCGTCAAACATAGAAAGCCTTGACTGCACACGCACACACAGACACACACAGAGGCATATATACACATATATGTATTTATAGACTGACTGAATATTTTAAGGCTATACCAGTTCCTTGGCTGTCATGGAGAGGGTAAGGTACTTTCCTGATTTTGGGCTCTCCTGCCAATGTTTTCACTCTTGGCTATGCCTAGCTATACATGGATGTAGTGTTGGAAGGCAGGTGGCCTATAGCATCACTGCTGGCTGGCAGACAGGGATGGAAGGGAATGACTGCATCTCATGCCAAAGAGAGAAGGGCACTAAATACATATGGTGGCCCGGTGGTTCCTAACACTTCCTGTGAATACAGTATCTGTACTTGGCCCAGCCACATGGTAGATTATTAGCTAGAGAAGATAAACACTGAAGATGATGATGAAGATAATGATGATGATGATGATGAAGATAATGAAGAAGAAGATGATGATGATGATGATGACAACAACAATAACAGAAATTTTAGAGACTTTAAAATAGCAACAAGAACTCAATACATAGAAGTGGAATATTATCACAGAATGGACTGTTGCCCACCATCTTCTGAATATATATAAAATTAATCCACAAAAATTTAAGAACAGCATTTTAATAGACGTCAACATTCCAAGCATTCAGAATTTCTAAGCTACATAGAATGAAAAGCTTTCAAAATTTAAAGACCATCCAGAGGAGATCAGAGTCATGTGGGGGCAGGATGAGGTCCCCATTATCTACCACCCTCAGATATGTACTAGCTGTGTGACCTGGCCAAGTCACTTAAGAGCTATTTGCCTCTAGGGGCAGTGCAGTGGATAGAACACTGGCCCTGGAGTCAGGAGGACCTGAGTTCAAATCCAGCTCAGACACTTACTAGCTGTGTGATCCTAGGCAAATCGCTTAATCCCAATTGCTTCCAAAAAAAAAAAAAGGACTGTCTCCTTCAATTTCCCTACCTATCAAATGGGGTTAATAATAACTCCTGTCTCCCAGAGTTATTGTATCAAATGAGACACTAATTATAAAGTGTTTAGCATAGTACCTGGCACATAGTGAGCACTATATAAATGTTAACTATTATTATTTTTATTTATCATTAATTTATTACATCTTTACTACAACCCTGGGATGTCAGTGCTATTATTATTATTCCTATTTTACAGATGAGGAAACTGAGGCAGACAGAGGTTTAAGGGGCTTGCCCACCGTCACCTAGCTAGTAATTGTCTGAGGCCAGCTTTGAATAATACCTGTAGTACTTACCTTCCAGTTTCAAATAAGACCATATAATTAAGCACTTCATATACCTTGAAACATTGTATAAATGTCTTTTATTATTAATCAGTGACAAGCAAACTCTTGTCTCTTTGAGGTCATTGTTTATTCAACATGTTACAAAGTGCCTTTTTAAAAGGAGTCAGTGTAGATAGCTGTCGCCGAAAATATGTCGGCCAAGACACTCCCTGACGGGGCATCTTCCTGATTTTGGAGTCAGCATCCAAAGATGATTGGCATGACCAAATCTTACCTGTCTTTAAGCCCAGGGCTCACCTCCTCCATGGCACCTTCTTAGCTTGTTCAGTGACGCCATAGACTCTGACTAGGAGAATGTAAATTTCTTGAGGACAGGACATCTTGTAGATGTATTTAGTCAATGAGCATCATAAAGCACCTACTATGCACGGATCCTATGCTAGTGGCCAAGGGTAGTCAGTCAATAAATATTTATTAAGTGCCTACTATGGGCTAGGCACTCTGCTAAGTTGGATATGGAGATAAAACCAACTGTCTGTGTGACCCTGGCTAAGTCGCTTGACCTCTCTGATTCTTTGCTGCTCTGGGACTCAGTTTCCCCCACTGTAAAATGAAGGGGTTAGACCAGATGACTTCTGAGGTCCTTTCCCATTCTGGATCACAAATGCTTGACTCTTCTCAGGCCCTTTGATAGTCATTCTGGGATCCCCAGGCCTGTCTTGACTTCTCTACAGGATCCTTCCTGTTCCTCTCTTCCGTCCACGTCTGGAAAATACCTTCCTGATCCCTGCCCCAGCCAGCCTTCTTTGGCAAAGCTAGAGCCAGAATAATGTGTGTAGTCACAGAGTGTTTAAGGAAAAAACACTTCATAGATTCAATTTCCAACAGACGTAAATTGTCGTAAAGAGTGCCCCGCTTCACCCCACCGTGGGCAGCGTTGAAGGCCTATTTGAAGCCTATTTGTGAATGTTTGCTGTTCCCTCATTCATGAGTGGCTCTGGGGGGCACTCATTCTGCCGTGTCACTTGTGGTGCCCAGTGTGGGCCCACTCAGCTCCCTTGCCTTGGGGAGGCAGAATGTATCTGACAGGACAAAGTTGGTGTGAGTGTTAAAAACAATTTTATTGACGTATTTTGTTTTTACACATCTACATTTCTCAGTGTAATTCCCACCTATTCCAAGAGCCAACCCTTATAACAAAGAATACGATAAGAGAGAAAAGGACAATTCAGTAAACTTAACTAAGATATTAAACATTATATGCAATATTCTATACCCATGGGCCCCCATCTCAAGTTCTTTCTTTTCCTTTCTTTCTTTCTTTCTTTCTTTCTTTCTTTCTTTCTTTCTTTCTT
>NW_020949403.1:0-10653 GCF_900497805.2 Vombatus ursinus | reverse complement strand
CTGTTTCCATTTCTGTTTTTTTTTTAAATGTCTTTGTCTGTCTCTCTGTATCTGTCTGTCTACCTAATTTTTGAGGCCACACTCAGGCTTACTATAGGAACAATCACTGGCGCTTCCCCAAATATCTTTTAACTGATGGAAAACAAAAATACCCTTTCGATGTAGCCAAAGCTCTGGAGAGTGCATCTTTCCTTCTCCTTCCTCCACCTCACTCACTTTGCCTGTTTATGTGTTCACCCTCCTCTTTAATGGAGAGAGAAATGCCATTAATTGGCTCACTGGTGGTTTCTTTTGTGCAATTTTTTTTGGGGGGAGGCAACCCAGCTCCCCAAGTCCACAGTGACATCCCCTTGATCACCCCTGTGTGCAAAAGGTTGTTTGGATGGATGTTGTTATCCCCCCTTTATTTGTGTTGGTGGTAAATCCAGGGGAAAAAATGTCTATCTTTTCCTTTAAAGTTCTGATTCAAGGCATGGATGTGAGAGTTCTGAAGGGACTTTGGGACTGCGGTAAAAATTCGTTGTCATAGCAACAGGAAGGGAAATAGGCCTTGCTCACCTGGGACTTTTACTTACTGCAAAAGCTCGGTTTATTTTTATTTTTTATTTTTTTAAGGGAAGGACTCTGCAAGTGAAATAAATAAATAAAGAAAACTTATTGTATTTGGAAACCCATTTTTCAAATATTAAAAAATGCAGCTCCATTCAAGGCCCCCTCTGTTCTTTTCCCTCAGCTGGGGGTGACTGGCTAATTAAGATGCCTTGGTTTTCCAAGTTGTACAACTGGGTTCTGGTAGGGGATGCCTGGCTTCACCAGGGCCCTGCAAATGACACACCCAAACCATTTTTCTGTCCTTTGTTTTCAAGGCCTGGAAAGAGAAGTAGAAATGGTCATCGGTCGTTATAAGTCCAGCGCCCACCAAGAAGGGAGAGGCAGCCCCATAGCTCCCTTTGGAGTCCAAAAGACCATTTTCTAAGTTGTAAATGAATTGTCTGGAAAAGCATGAAATGCTGATAATCGTGTGTGTGTGTGTGTGTGTGTGTGTGTGTGTGTGTGTGACTAAAAGGGTACCTGTGCATATATACATCTGGCCAGTTGAAAGCCTTGTGTCTGACCCACATTGCGATTCTTGGATGAATCCTGACATTTCAAACCCGTGTCAGAGACATCTCTGCCTGACAGGGCTCACCACTGCCCATGAAAAAGGAACTACTAGGGGGCTGTGTCCAGCTGCATCCTTGACAATCCTAGCCAGTGGGTGGGGTGGGGGAGAGAACAGTGGTATGTTACTACTACTGGAAAACATTCCAAATGGTGGAGTCTTAAAGGTCAGTCCTGCACTTGACTCTGGGATAGTGAGTTGAAATTCCCCAGACTTGAACCACGGTCATCCTTCAAATACTATTAAATAAAACGAGATCTACCTGACCTAATAGCAATTAATAATAATAATAATGGCAGTAATGAAAATAATAATGAACCTGGTGGTTTCAGGTTTCTTAAAGGTGTAACTTGTCCCCTTTTCTCTGCAGATTCTTTTTAAAATTTTTCCTGAAGTGCAATCAGAATTGTTTGAAAACAGCGGGAAACCCCAGGGACATGCGGCGCTTCCAGGTAAGGGGTCTGCTGCAGCTGTAAGTAAGCCTAGACACTTTCCTTCACAATGAAAAAGATAATGGTAAATGATAAGCCATATCCGACGGTGTGAAAGCTGCCTTCACTGGTAGGGTGCAGACATTCTGCCTTCTTTCCTAGATCCCTGCAGGAAGGAGATGTTCAAGTGGGGTAGAGACAGAATGGGAAATCTTCAGGTTATCATCCCCACATCCCCAAATCCCCAAGGACTCTTGTCCTTGAGACCTAGCCACCAGGGATCTTTTCAGTGTCTTCTGAAGGCAATGCTTTTGTCCCTCCTTTTCCCATCTTGTGAACCCTTTCAATGGTATCTCTCTCTGTCCCTGGCTCTATCTGTCTGTCTGTCAGTCTCTCCCCCTTTCTCTCTGGGCTCTTCCAAAACTGGCCAGCCAAATCATCATGGTCACTTTAAGAGCTTCACACAGCAATAGGGCCCATGGGACAGTGACCCAGCTGCTTGGCAGTTAAATCTGCCAGTGGTTCCATCACCCCATCACTGATGTATGGAGAATACGAGCTAATAAAAACACACAGTGAGGCGAACTGTGTTGGGCTGGAAATGTAAGCAAGGATGATCCCTGCAATCGCCTCCCCTCTTCCTTAATCTTTGAAGTACCCATATTTAATTCATCAAATGACTTTCCTGCCATTTGTCCCCAGCCCAAACACAGAAGGGGAAAAGATAAAAATAAAGCATTTTAAGGGGCCCAATACTTTGTAGCCTGAGATGGTTCTAAGATTTTACGGCTCAGTTGGTCACCTTCTGAAACGTTTCCTTCTTTTCTATCTTAACCTCTGAACTAGAGAGCAGGCAAGAATTATCTGAAACCGATAGAAAAATGAGAACCTGAGGAGAAGAGAGGTGAAAAGGCTTCCCTGATACAATGGCTAGCATCTATCTGACACTTGAAGGTTGGCAAAAAACTCACAAGGTTCACTAACTGGATGACCGGGGCCAATTCACCAGACATCTCGAGGCTCAATTTCCTTATATGCAACATAGCCAACATTTATATAATGTTTTAGGACAGGGATAGGGAACCTGCGGCCTTGGTTTGGATTCAGTCAAAGGGTAACACTTGAGGACCTAGTGGGGTCCTCAACCCCACCCCTGTTTTAGCATTTTCAAGGTGCCCTCTCTTTTGATTCTTACAACAACCCTTTGAAGTAGGAGCTATTATCATCATCTTTACAGATGAAGAAACTGAGGCTGAGAGAAATTTATACAATTTACCCAGGATCGTTATAGTTAGTAAGTGCCTTAGACAGGATTCAAACTCAGGTCTTCCTGACTTTAGACTTTCTGACTCTATTTACTGCTGTGCTCAGTATTGAACTCAACTCATGAAGTTAGAGGGATAATGTATGTAAGACGCTTTGCAAATTTTAGAGCTCTATAGATGGGGCAGCTGTTGCTGTTAGGAAAATAACCTCCAGTGAAATTGTACCTAAGCTGAAAGCAGCTGTGATAGATACAGAACCCGAGGGGCTCAGATGTTTTACTCATGCACACACATGTGCATCAATATCTGCACACATACACATGTATATATGCACATACATTACATATGTACACATTTGCACATAAGAGACAGACTTTACATGCTCAGCTTCTGAGATCTGGCCATCTTCAGCATGCAGCATAGCAGGTGATTAATAAATGCTTATTTCATATGGAAATGACCTCTTGGAATGTGGATCTGCCTCAAGACAGGGTGATGGCAGCATTTAGCCTGTCAGCACCCACCAGGTGGATTGCCAAGTTGATGCAATTATCTCAATAATTTAGGCAAAGTTTGTACCACCCCTCCCCCATGCACACACTTGTTTCCATTATCTGAATATTTCAGGCAAAAATTGGTTGGTTCATTGTATACTAGCTAGCATTTCTAGAACACCTTAAGACTACAAAACACCTTCCTGCACCTGGATCTCAATTTTCATTGGTAGAGGACCTTTTCCTCACTAGGAGTTCTCCATGTCAATGGAATCTCTAGTCTGAAACATACCTGTGAATATAAGAAAAATTGTAACAACATAGGGAACTCCCAGTATGGGAAGTCACTTCATAGACACAGATCACATTTTCTCTATGACTCAGTTTGTGAGTCCTAGAAAGACTCCTGAATCTTAAGTAGGCTAAGTAATCTATCCCATGGGTCACACAGGTAGTTAGTATCAGGATCAAGATGGAAACCTAGGTCTTCCTGACTCCAGGGAGGGCATGATATTCATCTAAACCAGGCTGCCTTGGAGACAGTAGGAACTTAATCCATGATTTTCAATTGACTGAGGTGAGGGGAGCCAGGCTAGATGTGATGAAGTCTCTTAGGAGGATTTGAACTGAGCAGAAACTCAGTATTATCTTTGAAACGGATCTCTAACCAAAACAACCCCATGTTCTTCTCCCTAAGAGAAATCAAGAATGAACTAGCTGGAACTAGACCCCAAATCATAGGACGTCTAAGAGGACTGACATGTGGCAAAGCCTGACCATGACAAAGGAGCCTGGAGCCTTGGAGCTTCTGGAGGGAGGGGCGTCTTTCATTTGAACTTGATCTTGCCTCCTCAATGGAAGACCTGGCATCTTGGCTCACCATATAAAATATGTTTCTCTCTGGGACCAAATGTAATTCAATTCTTCCACCATTTATTAAGTGCGGGGGGATGCAAGGCAAAAACAAAAATCAAAATTTCTGTTCTCAGTTTATAAACAAAGAAGCAAATAAGTCAGGCAACTTATTGAGATGCTACATTGCACAAGACAAACATGAAAAAAAATCCTCATCCTCAAAGAATTGACATTCTTCTGGGGCAATATGGTAGGTAAATTGACAACGAAATACAACTCGCTTTGAGGGCAAGAAAGAGCATTAACAAATGGGTGTAATCTGGAAAGGATTTGTTTATGAAGCAACACCCAGACTGAGCTTTGAAGGAAGATATTCTATGAGACAGAGGTGAGAGGATGGAATTCAGAGCTTTACATAAGGGCTGTATAAATGCAAGGGGGTGGGAAATGAAGCTAATTAGGTGATGAATGGTAACATGTAATGTTAAATCGATTTGCACGATACATGAAACATTGAATATGGGGTCTGGAATTCTGATGGGCCCCAAGGTGTTTAAAAATTCCACAATCTATGAGCAAGGAAAATCACCCCAGTCATTACAGAGGTGGTGCTATTGGATAGAACCCGGTGACTCATACCTCCAGGGAGGAAGGGTAAAAAAATGCCATGTTTTGTTGAAGCTCTTAGGGACCCGTTAGGACGTAATGAGTCCTATTCTGTGCTTTTTTTCCTGGCCTGTGGGTCGAGAATAGGTTGCTATAAAGCCAAGAAAGGAAAGATGCTAGAATGGAGAAGAACTGGGGTCACTGTCATTTCTTTGGTTTACATTCTGAAGCCAGAACGTGCACCTCCACACCATAACTAATTTCTTGCCCCAAGATCATTTTAATACACTTTTGAGGATGAACATCACGATGGAGTGAAAATGGTTCTACTCACTATGGTTAACAGCCGTTGATCCCTTGGGTGATTAGCAGGAGCCAGACCTTGTAGGTCATCAAGCAGTTTCCGGGGGTTAGGCTAGAGCAGAGTTCTAGGTCCTAGAATCCTAGATCCTGTGGAAGTAGATGCTTCTGCTCAGATTGTGTAAGCAAACAGGCAGACAGATGTACCATGCAAAGTGTTCTTTTAAGAGACTAACATGCCACCACCCAGGCTTGCTCATTCTCACCATCATCAATCATTTTTCTTTTAGAAGAATGTAAGTGCCTTGAAGGCAGGATTTGTTTCATTTTTATCTTCATATCCCAAGTTTCTAGGGCAGCTAGATGGCATAGTGGATAGTGTGCTGGGCCTGGAGTTAAGAAAACTCATCTTCCTGAGTTCAAACCTTAAGCAAGTCATTTCACCCTGTTTGCCTCAGTTCCTCATCAATAAAATGAGATGAAGAAGGAAATGGCAAATCTTTGCCAAGAAAACCCCAAATAGGGTCACAAATGGTTGGACACAACTGAAAAATGACTGAACAATCCCAAGTTTCTGGCACAAAGTCTAGGTATTTAATAAATGTTCATTGAGTGAATGAATGGAAGAATGATTCTTGGGCATCCTTGGAGCATATGCAGACTTTCTGAATCCCCCTGGAAAAACTTAGGGCTGTAAGATCATAGATATATAGCTGTAAGGAACCTTAGAAGCCATCTTGTTGGACCTCATATTCTATCAATGAGCAAATTCAGGACAAGAGATATTTAAATGGCTTGCCTAGGGTCACACAACTAATAATTGTCAAAGGCAGCCTTCAATCCCATAACATCATGGGTGGGAGGGGATGCTCAGGAATCCAGAAATCAGTGGCCAGACTGTTGTGTCTGAAGTGTTGTGACAAGGAACCGACTAGAGTGAGAACATTCAGGCCCAGCTCGCAATGTTGTCTGACCTTACAGGAGTCATCTCCTGTTCTATGTGCCTCTGTTTCCTTTTCTGTGAAATGGGGATAGGAATGCATGTACCATCCATCTCACAGGGCAGCTGTCAGGATCAAATCAGATATTATCTCCCAAACCCTTTGGAAATCCAAAAGCAGCCTATGAACATGAGCTATGATGATGCAATTACACACAGACAGATGGGGGGAAGAGTAATGAGGAAAGACAGAAATTATATCTCACTAGAAATTGGAAAGAGTTGACTTCATCTAGTCAAGAACCAGGGAAGGTAATGGTAGGCCAATGGGAGCATGAGGAAGAATGCCACAGGAATGATGGGAGACCAGAAAGGAATAGTGGAAGGGGGAATCAAAGCAGGGCTGCTGAATGATGGGAAGGGTTAGAGACAGCAGCTGTGAGAGAATGTGGCCTGTCAAGTGTTTGTGATGGAGACCCCCAAGTGCATAGCCCTTCAGTCTACGACACCAGATGATGCAAGAGCTGAGAATACGCCAACCACTCATACTTTCCTTGGGTTGGTGCTTCGTTGAGCTTACTGCAGAGATGGATGGCTGTCCCCTAAGCTTTTTCAAATCCTGGCTATTATAGAAACCTTTTTCTTTTGGAGGGGGTAATGAGACTATTTTTCTTTTTTAAAAAAGTCCAATGTATCTCTCACACCCATTGAAGAGGGAAACAAGAGTTTAAATTAACTCCAAATGGCAAAAATCTAATCCAGCCCCAGCTGCCGGCAGGTTTCTGCCTTTCCAGTCTTTCAGTGTGAGAGCTACCAGCTGCTTTCTGATCTCACCCATCATTTGAAATCACCCAGGCTACTGAGCAGAAGTTTTAAAACCCATCATGGAAATCACTTGACTTATGGCCTTTGGGACCGACAGGTGAGTCCATTATCCACTGGTGAAACAAACCAGAGACTTGGAGATCAGAAATCATAATTACCCATTTGGAGTCTGAAAACCTTCCCTGGGTTATGGGGTCTTTCACATAGTCTAAGGCTCTGAGTCTGGAGAAGGGGGCCCCGGGGGAGTTCATCCAAGCTTTCTCCCCAATTCCTAATATAACCTTATGCCCCAATCCCCTGTGGTCTTCAGACAAGGACTGAAAACTAGGGCTAGTGGGGTGTTTTGCCAGTTTCCATGGGAAATGTACTTTGAGCTCTGAAGGAAAAGCTGGAGAAAAGTGAAAGTGAGGGTGTAGGTTAGTTCAGTAATCCTTTGGTTTTAGTCTAGGCTGGAGTAAGTCTCCACAGCTAAATTAGAGCATCAAAGAGCTGCAGAATTTCAGAGCTGGCAGGTACCTCAACTAGTCCAATCCAACCCCCTCAAAGAAATCCCCACTGTGGTGTACAAGAAAAGTACACCACATTGGATGAATCCCATGAATTCTCAAGAAGGGTCAAGATTCTGTTAGAACTCAAACACCTCCCCTTATAATCAAACAGTAACGGTTTCCTTTTGGGGGGTTATTTTATTCTCAATATTTAGTAGAGTTGTTTAAACGTGTGTGTGTGTGTGTGTGTGTGTGTGTGGGTAATGGGGGAGGAGCTAGTCTGGGTCTGTGATTTCAGCAATATTGGGAACTTCTCTGTGTGGAAACTCCCTCAACCAAAGCAGACTGGCAACCTACTTGGGGAATTGCTTGGGAGCACTGAGAGGTTGAGTGAATTGGGTAGAGTGACCCCATCGGTATTGATCAGAGGCAAGACTTGGGAACAGGTATCCATGACTCCAAGGCCAGTCTTCTATTCATTACTATTCACTTCCTCCCCATTTGCATATAATAGGTATTTAATAAATGTTATTGAGTTGAATTGATTGAGGACCAAAAGTTCTCACCCATCCTAGAACATGACTCTTGTTCATGACCCTTGTCCATGACCCTTGTCCATGACCCTTCCTAGACCTTCAGTAAGAGAACCTTAGGTCATAATGCGTCAAACATAGAAAGCCTTGACTGCACACGCACACACAGACACACACAGAGGCATATATACACATATATGTATTTATAGACTGACTGAATATTTTAAGGCTATACCAGTTCCTTGGCTGTCATGGAGAGGGTAAGGTACTTTCCTGATTTTGGGCTCTCCTGCCAATGTTTTCACTCTTGGCTATGCCTAGCTATACATGGATGTAGTGTTGGAAGGCAGGTGGCCTATAGCATCACTGCTGGCTGGCAGACAGGGATGGAAGGGAATGACTGCATCTCATGCCAAAGAGAGAAGGGCACTAAATACATATGGTGGCCCGGTGGTTCCTAACACTTCCTGTGAATACAGTATCTGTACTTGGCCCAGCCACATGGTAGATTATTAGCTAGAGAAGATAAACACTGAAGATGATGATGAAGATAATGATGATGATGATGATGAAGATAATGAAGAAGAAGATGATGATGATGATGACGACAACAACAATAACAGAAATTTTAGAGACTTTAAAATAGCAACAAGAACTCAATACATAGAAGTGGAATATTATCACAGAATGGACTGTTGCCCACCATCTTCTGAATATATATAAAATTAATCCACAAAAATTTAAGAACAGCATTTTAATAGACGTCAACATTCCAAGCATTCAGAATTTCTAAGCTACATAGAATGAAAAGCTTTCAAAATTTAAAGACCATCCAGAGGAGATCAGAGTCATGTGGGGGCAGGATGAGGTCCCCATTATCTACCACCCTCAGATATGTACTAGCTGTGTGACCTGGCCAAGTCACTTAAGAGCTATTTGCCTCTAGGGGCAGTGCAGTGGATAGAACACTGGCCCTGGAGTCAGGAGGACCTGAGTTCAAATCCAGCTCAGACACTTACTAGCTGTGTGATCCTAGGCAAATCGCTTAATCCCAATTGCTTCCAAAAAAAAAAAAAGGACTGTCTCCTTCAATTTCCCTACCTATCAAATGGGGTTAATAATAACTCCTGTCTCCCAGAGTTATTGTATCAAATGAGACACTAATTATAAAGTGTTTAGCATAGTACCTGGCACATAGTGAGCACTATATAAATGTTAACTATTATTATTTTTATTTATCATTAATTTATTACATCTTTACTACAACCCTGGGATGTCAGTGCTATTATTATTATTCCTATTTTACAGATGAGGAAACTGAGGCAGACAGAGGTTTAAGGGGCTTGCCCACCGTCACCTAGCTAGTAATTGTCTGAGGCCAGCTTTGAATAATACCTGTAGTACTTACCTTCCAGTTTCAAATAAGACCATATAATTAAGCACTTCATATACCTTGAAACATTGTATAAATGTCTTTTATTATTAATCAGTGACAAGCAAACTCTTGTCTCTTTGAGGTCATTGTTTATTCAACATGTTACAAAGTGCCTTTTTAAAAGGAGTCAGTGTAGATAGCTGTCGCCGAAAATATGTCGGCCAAGACACTCCCTGACGGGGCATCTTCCTGATTTTGGAGTCAGCATCCAAAGATGATTGGCATGACCAAATCTTACCTGTCTTTAAGCCCAGGGCTCACCTCCTCCATGGCACCTTCTTAGCTTGTTCAGTGACGCCATAGACTCTGACTAGGAGAATGTAAATTTCTTGAGGACAGGACATCTTGTAGATGTATTTAGTCAATGAGCATCATAAAGCACCTACTATGCACGGATCCTATGCTAGTGGCCAAGGGTAGTCAGTCAATAAATATTTATTAAGTGCCTACTATGGGCTAGGCACTCTGCTAAGTTGGATATGGAGATAAAACCAACTGTCTGTGTGACCCTGGCTAAGTCGCTTGACCTCTCTGATTCTTTGCTGCTCTGGGACTCAGTTTCCCCCACTGTAAAATGAAGGGGTTAGACCAGATGACTTCTGAGGTCCTTTCCCATTCTGGATCACAAATGCTTGACTCTTCTCAGGCCCTTTGATAGTCATTCTGGGATCCCCAGGCCTGTCTTGACTTCTCTACAGGATCCTTCCTGTTCCTCTCTTCCGTCCACGTCTGGAAAATACCTTCCTGATCCCTGCCCCAGCCAGCCTTCTTTGGCAAAGCTAGAGCCAGAATAATGTGTGTAGTCACAGAGTGTTTAAGGAAAAAACACTTCATAGATTCAATTTCCAACAGACGTAAATTGTCGTAAAGAGTGCCCCGCTTCACCCCACCGTGGGCAGCGTTGAAGGCCTATTTGAAGCCTATTTGTGAATGTTTGCTGTTCCCTCATTCATGAGTGGCTCTGGGGGGCACTCATTCTGCCGTGTCACTTGTGGTGCCCAGTGTGGGCCCACTCAGCTCCCTTGCCTTGGGGAGGCAGAATGTATCTGACAGGACAAAGTTGGTGTGAGTGTTAAAAACAATTTTATTGACGTATTTTGTTTTTACACATCTACATTTCTCAGTGTAATTCCCACCTATTCCAAGAGCCAACCCTTATAACAAAGAATACGATAAGAGAGAAAAGGACAATTCAGTAAACTTAACTAAGATATTAAACATTATATGCAATATTCTATACCCATGGGCCCCCATCTCAAGTTCTTTCTTTTCCTTTCTTTCTTTCTTTCTTTCTTTCTTTCTTTCTTTCTTTCTTTCTT
>NW_020949402.1:0-1914 GCF_900497805.2 Vombatus ursinus | reverse complement strand
GACTGGCCCCTAGGCACTAAGGAGACAGAGATGGAAAGGAAAGAGATCCTGTCCTCAAGGAGCTGACATTCTTCAACTGGGGGAGACAGCATGTGCATAAATAAGTATATGCAAAATGTATGAAAATAAATCCAAGACAATTTGTAGGAGGATAAGAAGGGAAAGCAATAGCAGTAAGGAAGGATGGGGAAAGGTTTCATAAAAGAGGAAACATTTGCATTGAGCTTTAGAGGAATCCAGGGAATATAAGCCGGTCCTATATCCTAACAATTACACAGTTCACAAAAGAGGGACCTTTGTATGTGGAATAATTTGCAAAACCTCAGGTTCCAGGCACATTTAAGAAGAAATCCTAAACAGTCACCTTGAATGGGCTTTAGTCCTGAAGATGGAGAAGGGGGATATTGGGAGAACAAAAACATATGCCCTTTCATTTTACCTCAATCTTTCCTGTTGTTCAGTCATGTCTGACTTTTTGTGACCCCATTTGGGGTTTTCTTGGCAAAGACACTGGAGTGGTTTACCATTTCCTTCTCCAGCTCATTTTACAGCTGAGGAAACTGAGGCAAACAGAGTTAAGTGACTTGCCCAGGGTCACTAATAAGTGTTTGTGTTGGATTGAAACTCAGATTTTACCTGACTACAGACCCCGGGCTCTATCCACTGCACCACCTAGCTTGCCAACATTTAAACTCAGCTCTCCAAACTCCAAAGCCAGGAGTGCTCTTACTGCTCCCCAACACTGTCTGTACTCTTCACATAACTCTTACTAATATAGACTTTAAGAAGGAGTCAGCATGGTACAGCAGAGAAAGCACTTGATTTGTTGTCAGGTGACCTGAGTTCAAATGCTGACTCAGGTATTTACTGTGTCAACTGAATAATCTTATTGAAGCCACTCCTCCTGTCTGAGCCTTGGATTCATCTTCTCCAAGTAGGGCACTTGATCTGGATGACCTTTAAAATCTTTTCCAGGGGGAAGCTAGGTGGTACAGTGGATAGAGCACCAGCCCCTGGATTCAAGAGGACCTGAGTTCAAATCCAGCCTCAGACACATAAAACTTATTGTGTGACCCTGGGCAAGTCACTTAACCCCAGCTGCCCAGCCAAAAAAAATCCTTTCCAGGTCTTCATCTATGATCGTGTGCCAGACTTCACTGAGCACCCTATTTGCTGGCTATGATTTGGTCTCCTTTACCAGTGCTCACAGATGACACGCTAGCTGGCTTCAGGTATTCACAGAACCGAAACGTGGACCAAGGCTTGCTCGGCTCGGCTATAGATGATGGTACTAGAAGCAATGGGTGGAAGGTTCAGGGAGGCTTGAGGCAAGCCTTGAGAGCTGTCCAACACTAGAAGAGGTTGCCATAGAAGGTAATGAGTTCCCCCTCATTAAGAGCAGAGGATGAATGACTGACCCCTTGTCAGGTATGCTACAGGAAGGAATCTTGTCCAGACACAGGCTGAACTAGAGGCGCTTTTAAGTCTGAGCTTCTATGCTACAGACAAGAACTTTTACATAGCAAATATTAAATATGTGTAAGATATTATTTTTTAAATCAATGAACCATATTAGCATCCCCTGCTTAATTTTTTTATGGGACTTGCCTAGCTAAACCAACAAATAATGCTGTATTGGGAAGAACACAAATCTATGTCATCCTGGGAGGATTTATAAGATGAGACATTTGAACTAATCATCTTGAAGGTCCCTTCTAGCTCTAAAATGTGACTTACAGAAATTATCAACAAAAATGAAAAAAAATGCACATCAGCATTTGGAATCAGGGCATTGGAAAGAGCCCTGAACTGAGAGACAAGAGATATTGGATCTAGTCCTATCTCTTGAGCGCTTAACTTGCAGTGTTAAGTCTTCAAACTCAGTCATATTACTGGGTGATTATGCTAAACAGT
>NW_020949401.1:0-1171 GCF_900497805.2 Vombatus ursinus | reverse complement strand
TAGATTTACAGTCATAAATAGGAAGGTATATATTTAGAAGCCCAACATTTCACATGGTTCAAAAGGCAGCTGTGATGTCATGGATTTGGAGTCAGAGGACTTCGGTTTAGCTGCTGGCTCTGCCTTCTGCCAGTGGGACCAACGGGAAGTCCCGACATCCACCTGGCCTCAGTTTTCATAATCAACTACATGAGGACGATGACACTTGGACTGTCTATATTATAGGGGTTGTATATGAGATGACAGAACGTACCTTGAACATTTTGTTAACTAAAAAATGCATCCAGCAACACGATGAACAGGCTGTGATCTGTGCCTGTGGGGGAAGTACCCACAAACGTGAGATCCCAGATCGATCAAAAATGTCTTCTGCTATTCAACTTCGTTAAAAATCATTGTGCAGTCATCAAAACTCTGGTTTGGGTGGTGTCTCTTTTCTTTAACTCCCTAGTCTCCCATGTATAATGGCAGAACTGGACTGCATGAACTGAGTGAGTAACTGAGAGTATGCCCATGCTACTAACAAAGTGGCCCAAATAGCAGCAGTCATAGGGAGCCATTGATCAGTGAATCTCTTTTTTTAAAGGCAATTGGGGTTAAGTGACTTGCCCAGGATCACACAGCTAGTAAGTATCAAGTGTTTGGTCTGAGGTCGGATTTGAACTCAGGTCCTCCTGACTTCAGGGCCGGTGCTCTATCCATTGTGCCACCTAGCTGCCCCAGGGAGCCATCGATCAGGAAGTTATAGTTTGAGAATGATGATGATCAAAACAACTAAAGCCCTCTGTCAGGAGAATGCAGTGGGGAGGTGGAAATCGACTTCTCACAGCCTCTGACATCTCAGTGGCAAGTATGTCCCATTTTATTGACTTCCAAAGGGCAGAAGCTAATTGTGGGGCAGACGGCATCTCAACCAAGACCCCGAGCTCCTACTTGTTTTCAGTGGAGGCTCTTTTAGTGGATGCTGTTTAACTTGGAGTATTTTATTACATGATTTGGAGACTGTTGAATTGGAAAAGGAGCTAATGGAATTTTTAAAAGACTATCTTAATGTAATGCTAAGTTTGTGAAATGAAGCACGCTGGGATATCCAAACACAATTCTCATATCAATATCAACTTGCCTAGATTTACAGTCATAAATAGGAAGGTATATATTTAGAAGCCCAACA
>NW_020949400.1:0-6596 GCF_900497805.2 Vombatus ursinus | reverse complement strand
CTTTCCTTTCCTTTCCTTTCCTTTCCTTTCCTTTCCTTTCCTTTCCTATTGTTTTTACCTCTGTGTCTCCTCCATCTCTGTGTCTGTCTCTACTTGTATGTTTCTGTATCTATCTTTGATTACCTATCTCCCTCATTTTCTCTCTCTAGCTTTTCCCTTGTCCCTTCCCTTTCTGTTTATCTACATATATGAGAGAAGAATATTGAAATATAAGGTTTCTTGCTTTAGAGAATCATGGATTTCATTTTCATTTTCCTGAACCCCAAATTCTTTACTGAGTACCTCCCAATGAGGTGATTGATTTACTTAGTGAAGTAGGATGTTGAAGAAATTACTTGAATAATTCAGCAAAAAGTAGTTTGCCTACATAATCTGGAAAATAGCCCCTTTCTTTGCTTTTCTAGTTAAAAACTTGGCCTCTCAGTTCTCATATTGGAATAACTCTCTACTGGAAAACTACAAAGGAAGCTGCCATAATTTTCTAATTCCTCTTGAGGTAGAAATGGCACTGACAACATTCATTTCATTTAATTTCAGTAGCTCATTTGGAGAACTATCCAAAGGACTTGAGTCAATTGGATCCAGTTAAGATAGTCCTGATGGAAAGTTCAATTTATTTGCTGTAATTATTGGGCTAGTGACTCACACATGTGGCCAAGGAGACATTAACGTTTCTACCTGACTCTTGTTATGATTCTAATTGAGTGTAGTTACTGAGGAGGTTGTCATAATTAAATTGGTGGTGACCACATGTAGCCCAACATTCTCCCAACAATGTTAAAATACCTCATTTGCATTTGCTATGATGTTGAGCAAATGACAAAATACAACTCTGAAATCTCAATAATCATCATGATGAAACAGCTAAAAGGATTAATTAAGAGAGTCCCTGTCTTGGAATCAGGAAGACCTGAGTTTGAGTCCTTCCTCAGACATGCATTAGCTATGTGACCTTGGCCGATTCATTTAACCTTTCTCAGACACTGTTTCCTCATCTATAAAATGGGGGTGATTGTAACATCACAGATAACACCAAAGCCCTAGCTAGTTTTTATTATAATGATTGCAGTACTTTAAAAGAGCCATGATTTTGTTAATATGGAATTTTTTTCCATAGAAATAGAGTGCAAGCCCACCATACCTTTATAGAATATCTTCATGAGATACTATGTCCCCCATCTTTACACACACACACACACACACACACACACACACACACACACACACACAAATCTCCTGTTGTCTCCCTTTCGAATGATGAATTCAACTGGCCTAGTCATTTCATATACGTGGCTTATCACTAGGGTAGTATTTTAAGTTTTAAAAGCCTGGTAGGGCCTTCCCAAGTTTGTGTCCAATTGAAATAGCCTTTAAGAACCAAATGTTATCTCTATACCTTATCAAAGCATTGTACTCACACTTTTTGTGGAAGATCGAATGAATGATAATAGCGATACAAATAATCTTTTGTCTTTGTTTTGATTCAAGATCTTCAACTATAATTATTCCTTTACCTGTGGATGATAGGACCACCTGCTTAGAAATTGAATAATGTAGGTATATGATTCTGAGACATGTAACATCTCCCCCCACCCAAGTTCTCTACAAGATCTCTTTCAAAGAGCAAATTTTATTTTGGTATCTTTGATACTCCAAAGACCGCCGACTCCATTAGTGGGCATATTCTCAGCCACTCTGTGACTGAGTAGAACATCTTTGTTAACTCCTGTGGCCAAACGATTCATCACCTTTTAGCCAAAAATGGCAATACTCCGATATCTGATGCTCTGATATTAGCTATCTACAACAGTTCAGTAGCAAGGAACTTACCTTTCATTGGTGTTTCACGTCTGGCAACAACAAAGGTGGTTAGATGTCCTTATCTAAGAAGCTCAAAAACTAATTTCCAAGTTTAATCTTTGGTCCAACTACCATTAAAATACTGATTCACTAATGATAGCCTGAAATCTACTATGAATATTTGTCACTCAGACTGATATTTGCCCGGTGGTAAAGCAAATAAAGCAACTAAATGGTGCAGCGGATAGAGCACGAGGCCTGGAGTCAGGAAGGCCTGAGTTCAAATTTGACCTCAGACACTTATTAGCTGAGGGACCCTGGGCAAGTTACTTTATTTTATTTGCTTCAGTTTCCTCATTTGTAACAATGAGTGGGAGAAGGAAATGGCAAACCACTTCAGTATCTTTGTCAAGAAAACCTCATACAGGGTCACTAAGAGTCAGACAAGACCGAAACAAAATAAAATAAAAACAAAGCAAAAGCAAATGTTGGTATTAAAGAACAGTATGGAAATAATGAATGGAGAGACTATCCTGACTAAAGATAAAGAGATGCAGAACTTTGGTTGTATTTGTTTTTGTGTAATAAACTTGGGTGGCTTTCAAATTATGATGGCTGAAGTATTTGCATTTGTAGAAACCACAAATTGTCACATTGTGGCCAGCCTGTGAGTGTGTCTGTCTGTCTGTCTCTCTCTCTCTCTCTCTCTGTCTATCTATCTATCTCTCTATCTCTCTCTCCTCTGTCTTTCTCTGTGTCCCTGTCTCTCTATCTCTGTGTCTGTGTTTGTCTCTGTGTCTCTGTCTCTCTCCTTTTTATTTCAGCAGCCAAGGGGAGATGATTGTTAACATGTGTTACTTACTAACAGGTAAGAGAGGTGTTTTGATAATGCTAATAAATTTAATTCAACAAGCATTTATGAAGAGCTCACTATGAGTGAAACACTGTATTAAGTGGTAGAAATATAGAGACAAAATGAAGAATCACACCTGCCCTCAAGAAGCTTGCATTCTACTGTATTTTCAATCAGTCTGGATTGTTAGGGAAGGGGATTAATCTAATTGGATGATCTAGCATTTTTCTCCTCAAATGGAGGTAGCATTTTGTGTCATCAAAAATTCAATAATAAACAAGTAATTCATGTGATCCAATCAGAATGTCTTGGCTAAAAAAGTTTAGCTTGAATTGATTTCATATTTTTTTTTCCAAACAAAACCCATTTAATTTTTTTTAATCGCTGTCTTGCTGCTCTGCAGCTTGAGATTTATCTTGGAACTATCATACCTTGTTGGTTAAGTCAGTGAAGTAAATAATTTCTCATCTGATTCAGCCTCCTAAAGACATTCTCTTGGCCATAAACATGCTGCAAATATTTAATGATGAATTACATCTGAGCTTTGCCTTATCAATTAGTATTTCACAGTTTGTGAGTATGGAAAAATAATTTTCAAATTCATTGACAGTTTCTCCAAAGCATAATGTCTCTCTGCTTACCATTGTTTGGTTTTTCAAGTTCTATAGTGATAAAATGGGGAAACAAGAATCCCAGATTAACTCCATAAAATTTTCAATCTCTTTAATCTACTCATAATAATCATGAAAAAGCAGCAACCAGAGGTCGCTTGGTAAAAATGTGATTTAAATACCATCAGTTTTTTTTGGAGCAGTTCTTAGAAAACTATTTTACAATGAAACTGTCCCAATGTTTGTTGACAAACTTCAGTTGTGTCGAAATAAAATGTATGTATACAAATCCAAAACAATTATATAAATTTTGAAAAATGTACATGAAAGATTATTGGGCATGTTTTGTAATGCTGGGCTTGAAGCACATCATTAAATGGAGTTTTTACATATGTAAATATTATAAAAGCACATAAATAAAACAATTCCTCTTTTCTACTGATGTCTATTGATTGAATGTTAGGCTTTGAGACTAGAGGATAGGTACCATAGGATCTCTGACTTCAAGGACATGTATCAAAATCACAATGAGTCCTGAATGTTTGGGAACATTTCTCTAACTGAAGATGTCTGAGCTCCAATGTGGAAGTTCCTTCCCTCAACCTCAAATACTTTGAAATACAGAGGGAGATAGGGTCATCTAGGTGGCTGAGGGGATAGAGCACTGGGCTTGGAATCAGGAAGACTCCTCTTGCTGAGTTCAAATGCAGCCTCAGATACTTACTAGCTGTGTGACCCTGAGCAAATCTCTTAATCCTAGTTGCCTCAGTTTCCTCATCTGTACCTTGAGAAGGAAATGGCAAACCACTTCAGTATCTTTACCAAGAAAATCCCAGATGGGGTCATGAAGAGTTGGACACAATTGAGCAACAAAGAGTTCAGTAAGTAACCAATTCAAATAATTTATATTAGACAAATTAACAAGCTCTTACCATTTCTCTTTATACTGATATGTGCATATATGTGTATCTATATCTATAATTTGGACTATGGGGGGTGTGTGAGTCAGGGAAGCACTTGGACACAGTTCACTGTAAACATGGTTTCTCACAGATTAAGTTTCAACACATAACCAGGGTTTACCAGCACTACCTGATCCTGCTATTTATGACTGCTCTTCCAAACATTGAATTTTCTTAAACATTTGTTGTTGTTTTCCAGTCATGTCTGACTCTTTGTGATCCACTTGAGGTTTTCTTGGCAAAGATACCGAACTAGCTTGCCATTTCCTTCTCCAGCTCACTTTACAGATGAGGAAACTGAGACCAACAGAGTAAAATGACTTGCCCAGAGTCACACAACTAGTAATTGTCTGAAACCAGATTTGAACTCAGGAAGATGAGTCTTCCTGACTCCAGATTGGCACTCTATTTACTATGCCACCTAACTGCCCCTTTATTAACCATGATCCTTCCCTAATCATGTTTTCTGAGCTTCCTCTATTGAATTTTCTCAAATCAAATGTTCCTTCAGCATAATACTAACTCTTAAGTCTATATTCTTTCTTTCCCAGACTATTTTCCCTTCACTTTATGACCAAAATACAAGTCCTTGGGCCACTTTCTGATGCCCTTATGGATGGGAAATCTTGCTCAGCTGTGTGCTCCTGAAACCATGGACACACAACTATTCCTGATCTAGAGAATGGCCTCATGGCATCTTCAATGTCAAATATCTTGTCACAGGCTAAATAAGCTGTCAATTGGCATTAGGTCAACCAACATCAATGTGACAACCAATGAAAACAACTGCAGACTGGCCTGATGCTTGTTGACAGCTAGGTACCTATCATTAAAATGACTTCTTTTGGGGAAAGCTATCATGAAAAAACAAGTATATTCTATAAGGGGCAGTAAACTAGACTATTAGCACCCACTAGCACATCAACCCAAAATCATTATCACTATTACCTACCAAAATTTTGAAAGAAAGGAACCCAAGATAGGTAAAGTTTGAAAGGGAAATAATTAAAGAGAAGGTAAGGTTGAGAATATGATGTTCTGAAGACTTTCCTGGTCCCACAGCTGCTAGTATGCCCTTTGTCCCCAGATTACTTTATATTGATTACATTGATATTGATATTTTATGTTTTTAGTTATGTATGTATTATCTTTCCCATTAGAATGGATGCTCCTCAAGGCCAGGAACTGTTTCATGTGGTCTTTGTATCTCTCATGCTAAGCACATTGTCTGACACGTAATCAGTAAGCCTTTAAATGCTTGTTGATTAATTGATGCCTTAGTGGTCTAATACAACTGGTTGTGTGTGGAAACTCAGTCTGCGAGGAATCATATTTACCATGAACTGGGTCCAACTGCATCCCTGACTCATACCCCACCACAGCCTAAATAACAACAACAACAACAACAAAAAACCCACCACAACCTAAATTATAGATATAGATACACACACACATATATGTGTGTGTGTGTATATATGTATGTATACATATGTGCATCTGTATCTACTAAGTTGTATATACAACTAAGCTAAGGGACTGCAAAGAAAAGCAAAGCAAGGAGACTGAAGTAACAATTGTAGGTAACAAAAGGGGAGAATTGGGCCAATTTTGCCCGCTTAATGATTTTCTATGGTCTGGCTCTGTTCCTCCTTTGGCATTCCATCTTCAATTGTATCCCTCACATCAGACTTAAGTTGATACTTTGGGCCACCTGGTTTCTCATTAATTACTCTGCTATGTTCTTTCAGAATTACAAGGAACAATGGGGAGAATTTTCTTCCATGGCATAAATTTTTCTGGCCTCTTGTGACAATTGCAGATTTAGATCCTGTCTTCCTTCTCTACCTTGGGTGGCTCATTCTGGTTGGCTTTGAGGACAGAGTGCTAGTCCTGGAGACAGCATGAACTCCAATTTGAATCTTGCCTCAGACATTTGTTAGCTGTGTGGCCCTAAGCAAATCACTTAACTTCCCTCATCTGTCAAATGGAAATCAGACTAGCTTCTACCTCACAAGGTTATTGGGAGCTAATATTTCTGCTCTGCTTTGAAGTTTGTGAAGTACTTTATACCTGTTATATCATTTGATCCTCAAAGCCCCTGTGAGGTAAAGGCTGTTATTACCTCTATTTTACAGATGAAGAAACTGAGATTGAGAAAGGTGAAGTGACTTGCCCAGGGTCACTCGCCTAGTAAGTGTATGAGTAGGACGATGGGTCTTTCTGATTCCAGGCCTTATCTCTATCCACTGTTCCACCTAGCTGCCCCTGACTTGAGTTTGAATCCTGCCTTAAAGGTTTTCTTAGCTGTATGATCCTTGGCAAATCACTTCAACATTTGCCTCAATTTCTTCATTAGTAAAATGAGCTTAA
>NW_020949399.1:0-34436 GCF_900497805.2 Vombatus ursinus | reverse complement strand
ATCTGCAAGACTTTGCTCTCTCTCTCTCTCTCTCTCTCTCTCTCTCTGTCTTTCTCTCTCATTTCTTACTCCTGAATGTTTTCTGACATTTTCACCTTCTTATGTCCATCTTTGTATTGATGTCACCCAATATACCAGTTGCATTAATTTGGAGGATATTTAGAGAGCTTCTCTTCCTAATCATCCTCCACAACAGAGATCGCATAAGTTGTAATTATTTTCATGATGGGCTTTTTGAAAATGGTAAACATAAGCATTGCAATACAAGATGTCCAATTATACCATTACATTAGAGGTGCTTAATATTGTGTGTATTTGTCAAGGACTCTTCTGTCAATCTAGTGAAACTTTATTACTGTGGTTCGTTGCCATTCATAATTGAAAAAAATGCTAAATTTCTTTCACACTTTCACCAAAGAGGTTAGTAAAACTAAAGATGGTATTCCCCCCCCCCAAATTCACAGACCCCTTGAAATCTAAATACATGCCCCTCAGGGGTCCATGGACCCCAGGTTAAGAACTCTTGCATTAAATGATGTTTGTTATCTTTGGACATGTAATAAAGCCAAGTCTATCAATCCTGTTTTTCTAGGCAAGCCCACAAGAAGCTTCATTCCACTGAGGAGATACAATATATACAAAGATGAGTAAAAACACCGCATTTACAAAGTTTTTTCAAGAAGGAAAGTGCATAAGAGATGTGTCCTAAACTCTGCTTCATTCTCTGAGAACCTCTGAGCCTTTTTTTTTTTCAATTTAGCTGCAATAGCCATTTGTTTTCTGGTTTCATTTATTATAAAAATGTCGAGGTCTATACGATCGAATACATCTAAGAGTAAGTCAGTTGTTGGTCACTGCAAAGTTCTAACATTTAAAGTACTAACAGTCAAGTTAAAATTTATAGATGGTTCCAAATTTATGTGATTCTAAGCATCCTCTGCCCATTTCTTTTCATGCTGCCATCATCATTGCAGGAGCAGAGAGGGGAATTTAAAGAACTAGCAATCATTTTGTGTTTTTATTTTTCTATGGCCAAAGAATTCATCATCAAGTGGTGATAAGCTTCTCTGAACTTCAGTCGACTGATTCTTGTAAAGCATTTGTCTGTTGCTAGGATTACACTTGAAACCTTTCCAGCATGAGATAACTTGGGGACCACTGCCACAGCCTTTTGAGAACTAAGATTTCCTCCATGCCATGATGAGATATCATGGTAGGGCTTTGTACGGGGAGGATCAAGGGAGATCATAGGATCATCACTCTAGAAATGGGAGAGACCCAGAGGACACCTAGTCTACCCCCTTATTTTACAGATAGGGAGGATTAGTGCCATGTGTAGGATCACACAGGTAGTAAGCATCAGAGGTGAGATTTGAACACTGAGAACCCTGGACTTCAGGATTTATGCTTTAGCCCCTTTATCTTGCTGTTTCCCAATGAATATAAAAGTCTTTGGATTCATATGGTGCTATAGAAATGTAAGTTATTGTTAAATATAGATTATATTAATCATTATTAAATACAGATCAACCAGTGTTTAAAAACACATGTACAAAAATGCTATAAACGTATATTTATGGGTGCATTCTGAGGATTCAGAATAAGCAAATTTTAGGTTCTGCAGTGTTTCTCCTCTCCCTCTGGCTCTCCCACCTCCCACCCCTTCCCTCCCCCCACCCAGGGAATTGGCTGGTTCCCTATTCCTGCTTTGGATGAAATGCCACAGGGTAGAAATCTATCTTTGCAGCATTTCTGGTCCTGGCCAGGGTGGAAAAATCATCGCAGGCAAGTGCTCATATTCCACACTGCCCCTGATGTACTGTACAACACTGTTACTGGAGTCTGGGAAAGGAGAACGGAATCAGTTTTGTAGACTGGAGCAGAACATGGCTTTGGGGTTGCTGGGCAGCTTGCCTGCTGTGTCATTGTAATAACGCCGGGCTCCCTGACACGCCAGGCACGGCCCAGACGGCAACAGTTGGTGGGAAAGGGATCCTAATGAGAGAACTTTTACAAGAAACAAGATCATGGCGTACTAGCAGACCCTTAAATAGCCAGTGTCCCCACAGGGGGATGAAGCCACTGCAGGTCTTCAAGAATGCCAGCAGAGTTGTTCCAGCTGGCAAAATTACAGTGCCGAGAATAAAGTAAAGATGCAGCTGGGGGGATTTCTCAGCAGTTGCTGGATATTGGAAGAAAGGCATAATGTGCTATTACCTCCACTAGGACATGATGCTAATTCCCCCCCCACCCCCCTTTGAGTGAGGAAGGTTACAAGCTATACCCTTATATGATGGGCTGATGTGACCAGATATCTCAAATCACTTTAGTTGTTTTTCTTTGTGTCTCTGTCTCTCTCTGTGTCTCTGTCTCGGTTTTTCTGTCTCTCTCTGTCTCTGTCTCTCTCTCCATATTTTTTTTTGCGCGCTTAGTTCTTGCTGTAGGGATGTGAATCCCATATAGAATACGACAAACAGACCTCCTGACCCTCCAAATGGCATGCAGTAATTTTCAGAATTGCAAAACACACATACACTTTTCTTGCAAACAGTTTTCATTGCTGACCTTCCACCTTATGAAAGATGTTAACATTTTATTGCTTCACAGTTAATGATTGTTTTAGCTAGAGGTCCAATTGCTCTTTATCCTGGTCATAAATTGCAGTTTATATTATATGTCTACAGATTATCCAAGAAATAGGTTAAATATAGTAAAAAAAAAATCTTAACTAGAAACTAAGTTACAATTAGCTAGAATTTCATTTTTTCTTTTATTTTAAAGCATATAATCTTCCTCAGTTCAACTTCCACCAAATCATATTCCCAATCATATTTTAAATTATTCTCCTTAAATATACTCTGTTACCATTGCACTTCCTTGCTAGCCCTTTCATTGACATTTCACTCTCTGTCTCTATGCTTTTGAATAGGTGGCTCTTCACGTCTGGTATGTGTTCCCTCCCCACTTCTGTCTCACTGGTCCTCCAGCTTTCTCTAAAGCAGAGCTCAGGACACATCTCTTACATACTTTCCTTCTTGGAAAACTTTGTGAATGCAGTATTTTTACTCATCTGTGTATATAGTGTATCTCCTCAGTGGAATGAAGCCTCTGGTGGGCTTGCCTAGATGTAGCTGAGTGGTGTAGTAAATAGAGTATTGGACCTCAGGTCAGGATAGACATGAATTCAAATCCAGCCTCAGATACTTATGATCTTTGTGACCCTGGGCAAGTCACTTAACCCCTGTCTGCCTCTGTTTTCTTATCTGCAAAATGGGGGTAATAATAGTGCCTACCACCTAGGATGGTCATGAGGATCAAATGAGATAATATTTGTGAAGTACTTTGTGAACTTTAAAGTACTATATAAATACAGGCCATTATTATCACTTGTGGGCAGGACTTTTATCAATTTTGTTTTCATATGCCCAGCTTATCATAGGGCCTTCTATAGTGTAGGGGATAAATAAATGTTTGTTGCATTAAATGGATATATGTTCTCCTCAATGGGGCCACTCCTTCCAAAGAGACAGATCTTAACTCATCCATGCCTCTCCATTCTGTGTAACTCTTGCCCATGGCCTTCTATAGAGCCAACAAAGGGGGCTCATGGAACATTCCAAGGGCTATTCTTAAGCAAAAGAAGCTCATGTGGAGGAGCTTCCTTGGTACATGTCCTGGGGTCAATATAGATTCAGGCCAAATTACTATATCTAATACAGTTATCCCTTCCACATCATGACTTTCTCCATCACCAGTTCGATTTATCATAGGTCAGTATAAGAAATTAAATGGGAATTTGGAGGGAGTTTTGCAGAAGCTGCAGATGACAGGCAAAGTTCAGCAGATGACACAGAGCCTATGACCAAATACTTAATACAAATTTTACTATAAGGTACTATAAACACCTCATAAAATAAAAAGAAAAAATTCAGACTTCTCCTCTGGTATGAGGGGAGGGCCAAAACATTTTATGCAGATTTTCCAGATCATGGGGGTGCTGTGTCCCTAACCCCCGTAGTGTGGAAGGGATAACTCTGCTTCTATGTGGAAGGATATTATGGTTATTCTCCTGTACTCCTCCCTGGTCAGACAAAATTCAGAGCATCGTGTTCAGTTCTGAGTGCTACATTTTAGGAAAGACATTGATAAGCTGCAGAATGTCCAGAGGAGGTATCCAGGATATGAAGGGTCTCCAGAGAATTCCATAAAGGATTAATTGAAGAAACTGAGAATATTTAGTCTGGAGGTGGGAGAAAGGAAGGGGGAATGACAGGTGTATTCAAGTATTTGAAGACCTGTCACTTTGAAGACAGATTAGACTTGTGCTCATCCCTAGGACACAGAGCAAGGAATGACAGATAGAAATTGAAAAGAGGCAGATTCCGACTCAATAAAAGGAAAAACTTCCTAAAATTTAGAACTATCCAAAAATGGAATGAATTGCTTTAGGAGGTAGTGAGTTCCCCTCACCAGAGGTCTTTCAGCAAAGGATGAATAATCACTTGTTGGGTATGTTGTTGAGAGGATTAGAACAACTATGTTTTGGTCTAGTCAGGACTTTTCAAACTTTTTCCACTTAACACCCGCAGTTGAAGAAGCACTGGTCTAGATGGTCTTTGAAGTCCCTTCTAAATCAGAGATTCCGTGAAACCTGGATATTACACCAGCCTAGTACCCTGAAAAGAATGCTTCATCAAGAATCTAGAGACCAAGGTTCTAGAATTAGCTCTGCCACTGTACTTGCAAGGTGATGACTTTGGGCAAATCATTTCAACTCTTGATCTAGAATTTCCTCTAATGAAAAAGGAGAAGGTTTCATTAGGTGATTTCTTCTTCTTCTTCTTTTTTCCCTTAGGCAGTTGGGGTTAAGTGACTTACCCAGGGCCACACATCTAGTAAGTGTCAAGTGTTTGGTCTGAGGTTCGGATTTGACCTCAGGTCCTCCTGACTTCAGGGCCAGTGTTCTATCCACTGCACCACCTAGCTGCCCCACTAGGTGATTTCTAAAGTCATTCCCAGCCCTGTAATTAGAATACTTTAATGAATATTGGGAATTTATATTCAGAATGAAGACTTCGGGGTATTTGATAATATCTACCACTAACAAAGTATGATTCAGATTTTAGAAATATATGTGAATACATACAATATATTTCCTATGTGTATATATGTGTTTATACACACACATAAACTTATACATATATATCCATACCTATATCTATACATGTATATGTATATGCTTATACATACATACCTATACATGTATACATATATACTTATACATATATCTATATATTCCTATGCATATACATACATATATAGGCATGTTTACATATATACCTATAATACATATATACATACCTATAGATGTATACATATATACACATGTCTATACATACATATACACCTTTATATACACATATACATATATACTTATATAGACATGCATATATACACCTATGTACCCATACATGCATGCTTACATACATACCTATGCATATACATATATACCTATACATACTTATATACATATATACTTCCACATACATATATACATACACATACATACATGCATACATACATATATGCACGCCTATATACATATATACACATACACACACATATATGCATATATATATATATATATATATATATACACACACACACAAAGAATTAGATAAAGATAATTTGCTGTATGGTCAATTCTAAGTTTTATCTGTCCTTAGATTTCCTGAGGTGTGAATTGTTGTTGAGTCAGTCATGTTGACTCTTCACGACCCCATTTGACATTTTCTTGGCAGAGATACTTGGCAAAGATGACATTTCATTCTCCAGCCCACTTTACAGATGAGGAAACTGAGGCAAACAGAGTTAAATGACTTGCCCCGGGCCACACAGCTAGGAAGTGTCTGGGGCCAGATTTGAACTCATGAATTTAAGTCTTCCTGATTCCAAGTCCAATGCTCTATCCTCTTCATCATCTAGCAGACCATTATGGTATGAGACAAGTCCTTAATCAGGATAAGCACTTGAGGAAAACTAAAGATGGCATTCCTTGATCCTGCTAGATTATATAGTTTTATGATCATAGACAGCTCCTTAGAATGTCTTCATTTTTTCCTGAAACACCAACTTTTAGCTGTAAGATCAACAAGTCATTCAATAAGCAATTACTATGTGCCTTTATCCTCTTACCTCTACAGCTTCTGTTTTCAACCACCTGGTTCCTCTCAGAAGCTCCATTTTAAGGAGAACCCCCAAGCCAGTCACGTCTTCATTCCTCTCCAGCCTTCACTCCTAACTCTACTGGACTTTCTCTACCACACCCACAGCACTCATCCTTCAAACCCTCAATTTTTTCAGCTCCCTTTTATATTGTCTTCACCCCATTAGAATGTAACTTTGGGGCAGGAACCATCTTTCTTTTGGCATGGATTTGTACCCCAAGTACTTACTTATCACAATGCCTGGCACAAAATAAGTATTTGTTTGTTTGATTTGGTAATATAATTTTATTTAAAATATATACTATAAATGAATATGAATATATTTATGTGTGTACATGGCACATCATTTTATATATATAGTATGTATATATTTATGTATGTATATAAACACAAAAACAATCCAGATACTATGCCTTTCAACATGTATGTGCACACACATTATGCTATAGTATATAGAAAACAGACTTCAGAATCAGGAAATCCCAACTTTAGCACTTCCAACCTATATGACCCTGGGCAAGTCATTTAACCTATTGGTATCCCAGGTAACTCTCTAAGACCCTCAGCTGAAGAGACAGGGCTGATCTGCATTGGGAAAGAGAATTTCAACCACACTGAAATCACAGTAAAAAATCCAACACAAAAAGTCTATGTGAACACATTTACATATACACAATAAACTCTTTTCTTCATGGGCTTGTTGTAAGGAAAGCCTTTCATTAGCCTTAAAACAGTCAAGAAACTTGAGTTGTGCTACTAGAATACATTTTCAGTCAGGCAGGGCATGGGGTTGGTTGGAGAGAAGGCTCAAAGAGGGGAAGGGTTCTACGATACAAGACATGGTGATAAAACTCCAGAAGCGTTCAGCTTCACTGACCTAGATCATTTTCTCTTCCTTGAATTCCCACATTTAGTATGTAGAGTCTGAAAATTTCATCTGACTTAGTTCATTTGAAATGAATCAGAATGAGCTAGGTAAAGGGCAGCCGAAAGCCTTGGAGAACTCGCTGTGTGCTGAAGCAATATATTTTATTGATTCTGTTTTATTAGTCTGGCAATGGAAAAGCAATGTTTTTGTCAATCATTGGGGTGGAAAAAAAAACATTTAGAATCCAAACAAGTCCTTTATTTTACTTGGAGCAATATGAGATCTGTGCTGACTCATACATCAGAGGATCTGGGTTCAACTCCTCTCTGATGCTTACTACCCCAATGACCTTGGTCAAGTCAATTCTGAGGACCTCAGTTTTTTCATCTGTAAAATGAAGTGATTGGAATAAATGGACTCTATTGTCCCTTCTCACTCTAAAGCTATAATCCTATCTGATGTTAATTATGTATGTGTTGGTGTTAAGGAAAAAGACTGAAACTTACATTACGTGGGTATTTTATTCCATCATTTGAATGGAGTTTCAACTAAATCTATAGGGGGAAAAATGGGCAAATATTGATTTCTGTTCTGTTAAATATGTTTTTAGTAATATCATGTTACTAAAGATGTATTTTTTCCTTCAGATATCATATAATCACATTATCTCATATCATACCAATAAGTGATTATCCAACTTTCACTTGAAAATCTCCAGTGATTGGGGAAATCATTCTACTTTTGGATAACTAATTGTTAGGTAACTTTTTTTTCTTTTTTGTTGTTGATCAGTCATTTCAGGCATGTCCAATTTGTGAACCCATTTGGAGTTTTCTTGGCAAAAATACTGGAGTGATTTGCCATTTCCTTCTCCAGCTCATTTTATAGATGGAGAAACTGAGGCAAACAAGGTTAAGTGACTTGGCCAGAGTCACACAACTAATAAGTGTCTGAGACTGGATTTGAACTCATAAAGATCAGTCTTCCATGACTCCAGGCCCAGCACTCCATACATTAAACCTCCTACCTGCCTCTATAAGTAATTAAGAACTCCTACATAAAGGTGGTTGTTGTTGTTCAGTCATGTTCAACTCTTCATGACCGCATTTGGAGTTTTCTTGGCAAAGAACTGGAGTGGTTTGACATTTGGTTCTCCAGCTCATTTTACAGATGAGGAAACTGAGGCAAACAGAGTTAAGTGATTTGCCCAGGATCACACAGCTAACAAACATCTGAGGCTGGATTTGAACTCAGGTCTTCCTGACTCCTGGCCCTCTATCCATTGAGCCACCTAGTTGCCCCTTCAGAGTCCATTACATAAAACCAAAAAGAGGCAATAAGAACTCTAGCTCTCTGCTCAAAGGGCCCTTCCCATTTTTCCTCAGCTCTGAATGATCATGTAATTGTATAATATATAAAGATTCTTGACAGAATGAAATAATCAACACACCTGAAAAACAAAAGCAGTGAGAGCCAGTTTTGAAAATTATACTCTTAGCTCAGATGGCTGAAAGGTAAACTCCAGGTCAACCCCAGTCATTTCCTAGATTCTTTGTTCCTCTTAAGTAAATATTCATATTAAGATTTTATTAAAGCAAAGCTAAGATTGATGTGAGTAATCAAACCTTTTACAAATGCAAACTGAGACCTTTTGTGGCAGTGACCAACTTCTGTAACTTCATAGCTAGAATTTTTCCTTTCAGAGACAATCTCCTGGGGTCTGCCTAGGAGTGCAGCAAGTCGTAATATTTAGGAACAGAGAAGGAAATATAGGAAAGAATAAACTCTCACAAAATTTCTTCCAGGTCATCACTGTTTTTCCTCTCCCAAGAACTCCAATTTCTTCTTTCTTTAAGGGCCTATGAACCCGGATATTAATTCCTATCATGCTATATAACAATTGACATATATTAACAAATCAAGTGTAATTATAACTATCATTAATATATAATTATATTTTCTAATCAATACTTATACAATAATGATAATGAGTACTATTAATGCAGTCTGACTGAATTCAAACTGAGGGAATCTCAGAGGTGAAAAGGTCCTGAAAGGCCTTCCAGTTCAACCAGCAGAGGGCCATCTCCAGTCATCCTGATCTAATACTTGTCACTGAACTAAGATGGCTCCAGAGGAGAAAATGAGGTTGGTGACTTTGCACAGCCCTCCCTCACCGAAATCCAATTCATTTGCAAATCATGGCATCACCTTCCTGATGCCATGGTCCTCTTCCAGAACAAAGAACAAACAAGAAGTCCAACCAGCACCTGAAGAAGAATGCACTTTAACGTACCTGATAGGTGATTATACTACCTCTTCTTGAAAAATCCTAACAAGAGAGAACCATTATCTAACAATTTACTAACCAGCACTTAGTCCAGTGCCTGGCACATAACAGGTACTTAATAAATGCAAATTGACCGATTGCCAAGGCAGCTTGTTTCATTTTTGTCTAGCTCTAATTGTTGAAAAATTTTTCTTTATATCTTTATATCAAATTTGTCCCTGCAGATGTCACTCATTCATCCCAGTTCTATCCTCTATGGATTAAACAGAACAATCCAGATAAGGGAAGAGAATAAGCATTTATATAGTGCCTACTATGCACCAGGCATTGCGCTTTTTTTTTTTACAAATATGTTAATATGTTCTTCTTCGATTAGAACAAAGTCTGATTTCTTCCTCTTTCACAAGACAGCCCTTCAAATTCAAATTTTCCTGTATATTTTGTTATTGCCAGGTTAAAAACTTCAGCTCCTTCAACCAGTCCTCATATAGTATGGTCTCCAGTGCTTTCTCCAGCCTCCTTTGGACATTTTCTAGCTTACCAATGCCCTTTCTAAATTGTGGTGCCTAGAATGGAAAACAATGCTTCAGGTATGGTTCGACTGGGCAAGATACAATGGTACTATGAATTCCCCAGTGCTGGACAATTTTAAGTTCTCTATTTAGCCTGATATTGCATTTGCATTTTTTGTTTTGTTCTGTTTCTTTGTTTTTGACTGCTGTATCACACTATTGATTCATATTGAGCTTGCAGTCCAATAAATCACCCAGGACTTTTTCAGACAATCTGCTTTCTAGCCTTGCCACCATCATATTGTAAAGCTGTCTTTTTGAATCTGGCCTTAAGTTTCATCCTGGTAGATTCTGTGCAATGAAATAACCTTGGGAGATCTTTTTGGATTCTAACTCTATCATCTTAATGATCTTCTACAGTTTTTCATCACTTGAATCAATCAACAAGCATTTATTAAACACCCATTATATACCACACCCTGTGCAGGACACTGGAGATAACAAAGACATAAGCAAAAATAGTCCCTGTCCTCAAGAAGCTTAACTTCTTTTTTTTTTGTTTTGTTTTAGGCAATGGGATTAAGTGACTTGCCCAGGATCACACAGCTAGTAAGTGTCAAGTGCTTGGTCTGAGGCCACATTTGAACTCAGGTCCTCCTGACTTCAGGGCCAGTGCTCTATCCACTGTACCACTTAGCTGCCCCCAAGAAGCTCAACTTCTAATGGAGAGACAAAATGTATATATTTAGGTATATAGAAAGTATAAATCAAACAGATACAAAGTAATCTTGGAGAATAAGGCACTAGCATCCGCAAAGTCTTATGAAGAAGGTAGCCCTTGAAAGCTAAAATTCTAAGAGGCGAACGTGAGGAGGGAGATATTCCAAACCTGGGCTATATAGCCAATGCTTAGAGATGGGAGACGGAGTATGGTAGATGATGAATAGCCAAAAGGTTGGTTTGTTTGGACTGAAGAGTATGCTTCGTGTATGTGAAAGGCTAAGCCAGCATTTTTTGTTTTGTTTTTTTTTAAGTTGTCATGCATCTCACTGAAGGATTCCTATGTGATCCTAAGGCTTCATGCAAAGAAAATGTCATCCACAAATAGAAGATTTGGGACAAACTAGTCCTCTATTAAAAAAAAATCTCTCTTCTACTTGGATTTTGCTTAGGATATCTTCCATAGCTCTCATAAACAGCTGCAGGAACCATAGATGTTTAATTATTTGATTAAGGATGATATTCATCAGATCATCGGGAGGAAAATTGTATCTCCCTGACCAGATTTGTTATGGAATGATGAATGTGATTATAATAGTAATTGACATTTATATAGTGCTTTAAGGTTTACAAAGTGCACACACACACACACATGCATATAATCTTATTTGTTCCTCAAAAAATCTGATGATATAAGTGCTATTATTATCCTCATTTTATACTTGAGAAAGCTGAGACTGCAAGAAGTTAAGCAAATTGTTCAAGGTCACACATCTAAGTATCTGAGGCAGGATTTGAATTCAGCTCTTTTTGACTCCAGGTCTAGCCCTCTATTTAGTGTACTACCTAGCTGTCTGGGATATAAACATGTATGATGAAGACACTTTGGTGTGAGGAGTTAAGTTAATGGTATTCCAGACACAAAATTGGGAAGTAGGTAAATTTTCCCTTAGGTGCTCTATTTTTCCATATGCACCAGTCCACTCCAGGCACTAACTGCAACAACTGGCAAGAGGTGTACCAACCATAGGGGACAAACAATAATCTTGGCAGGGTTTTATTTTGTGACATCATTAGTCATTGTGGCTGTGCTAATACTGCCACTGGGCTAACTCAGAATGCCTGGCCTTGATCAGATGAAACCACACGGAGCCAGTTTTCCTACCTTTACTTAGGGAAATAAGATTGGTCCAACCAATGCACACCAAAAAAGAGCAGTTGAAAACAAACAAAAACCCAATACTAAGAAATGACACAATATTGCTGTGAAATATTGAAAACTTCTATTTCACAGTATAGCAATATATTTATCAAACTTTATTATTCCATCAGTGGAAATGAGACTTCCCAGGCCTGTTAAAATAAGAAATAGCCAAAGCTCTTTTTTGGGGGGGGGGGGAATGGGATGGATTTTTTTGTAGTCTAATGAAGATGCCCAGACTTTAAACAAGCTCATCTGGACTTATTTTTTTTTTTGTTTGCTTTTTGATGAGGCAATCGGGGTTAAGTGACTTGCCCAGGGTTGCACAGCTGGTAAGTGTCATGTGTCTGAGGCCGAATTTGAAACTCAAGTACTCCTGATCACAGGGCTGGAGCTCTATCTAGTGTGCCACCTAGCTGCCCCTCATCTAGACCTTTGACAACAGTTATGGTTTAGCCTTGGGTGAAAAGAGGAATCAGTAAAAATTACCCATTCTGATATTTGGTATTCTGATCTTTATAGTCTAAACATTTTTTTCTTCATGGCAAAGTTAGCAACTATTTTAAATTTTTTCTGTCTTGTTGTTCTTCACATTTAAAGAGGCCTATTATAGCATGGAAGAATCAGTGGTAATTCAGTTCACATGGCCCTTTAGGGTTGTTGTTTTTTTTTTTTTTAAAGATTAATTCAATAAAGATTGTAGGTGGTCAGGCAGTGCACAGATCAAGGCAAGAATCAAGGTATCATAGTTACAGGAACACTAGGTCAGGAATTTGAAACATAGTCTGGGCAGAAGGAATTAAGAACCCAAGCAAGGTCTGCTGTTCACCTGAGGGTAGCATATCTGAATTGCCAGAAAAGTACTTAGGAGAAATAAACAATCTTGATGAAATGCCTGGCCAACCCAAGCTTATAAAGTGAAGAAACCTCATAAGCACCTTTGGGGTATAAGAATAAAAAATTACTTCATCATCATGGCCTTCTGATTGTTTGGAATTTGTGTTTTCCATTGCTTATATAGTAATAAAACTTCTAAGTCTGGTAAACCTGGAAAACTACTTTAGAAAAAAATAAAAATTCTCACCAAATATCAATTCTCAAAGTCTTCCTTACAACTTTGCATACAACTTTGCATACAACTTTGAACCAAGATGACTTTCAAAGCAGGGATAAAGAATTGGGATAATATACTTTCTCATTCATCTCTGATATATTGAGACCAATAATTTGGTCTGGGTATTCTTTATCTCCCAAATTCTTCCACATGTCACTTACTGCTTGTCATTGATAAGAATTATTAGAATGCATTAGAATAGCCTTGGAGACTGAATTCAAACCTACAGCGCAGTAACTCTGTTCTCACACTCATTTACTAATACTGTATTTGAAGGTCCCCCTCCCCAAAGCTTCCTCTTTCCAAAAATAATTTTCCTGTGATGCCTGACATGCCTATACTTTCACTTCTTTGGGTTAAATCATTGAAAACTTCCCTAAATTTTCAGACTTAAGAGGGGAAATAGATTAAATCATTAGCAATCATTAATACTTCAGCTCCCATTTGCTGATTAATTAGTCAGGCACCTTCCAGTGGTGTTTGGAAAGAGTTAGTACCTCTTAGAATGAGAGGATTGGGTTTCAAATCTCACCTCTGATATTATATGACCTTGGGAAAGTCAACTAACTTTCCATGTTCAAATCCTGTCTCTGGTGCATCCACACTGGATGACCTTGGGCAAGTGATTTAACTTCTCTACCTCAGTAGCCTCATCTGTAAATTGAGGGGAGTTGGGCTATATGGCCTCTAAGGTGACTCCTGTCTCCAGATTTAGGATCATCTGACCTGTGCTGATCTCACTTCCCTCCCTGGACTGTCTTGACTCTATGGTCAGTCATCTCAATAATGCTGCCTCCTTAACCTTAACCTCCCATCATTCATTCCCTGCTAACATTCAGTTTTAAGGAATTCCCAACATTCATCACCTCCATTGTTAATCCAGAACTGGGAAGGGCTGCTGGAGGAAATCCTAGAACAGGGTTGACTGAGTCCATTACAAATGCATGTCATCTAATCTCTGCTGGGACCTCACTGCTGCCAGTCATCATTGAATCCATTTCTAATTGACTGGCTAGTATACTCTTTACAGCAATCAATTCAACCTTCTCTTTTCCCCTCAAACCATCAAAGCCAGTTCTTCTCTATAATGCTCATCAGATGACTTTGGTTTTCCTCTACTGAAACTGCAGTTGTTCAACATGAATTGATTCCTTTCTTCCACCCCTCTAAACACCTGCTCTCTCTCTTCCTTCCCCTTAATTTCAGGCAAAGAGCTGATATTTCTCCTTTTCAAAGTAACCTCTCCTGTCTCCTTGGTCTCATTCTTTTCTTTCTCTTCTGTGACCTTGCTCCATCAATCTACCATTTTTCATATACCATTAGTCTTTCACTCTTGATTGATTCCTTTCTGTCAGTTTATAAACATACTCAGGTCATACCCTACCTATCACAAACAAAAGACTTCACTTTGGCCTCACCATTCCCTCAATTTGTCACACTATCACCTTCTTCCCTTACATTGCCAAACCCCTAAAAAGAACCAATCTAGGCCTCTGCCTCCACTCACCTCCCACTAAATGCTTTGCAATCTGGCTTCTGTTCCCACCACTCTGTTGAAATATACCTCTCAAAGGTCACTGATTTTGGCCCCTTTGACCAAACCCAATGACTTTTTTCTGTCTTTATATTCCTTGATCTCTCAGTAGCATTTAACTTTTTGGACCACTCCTCCCTGAATCGCCATTTGAAGAAGCACCTTTATACCATCAGCTACACTTTCTTTAAACCCCACCAACCCATGACTCCTCAGACTACTTCTCTTCCTTGCTTCCCATAAGGATACCTTCCCTCCCCTGTTTTCTGTTCTCTTTTATGTGCCACCTTCCCCTACTAAAATGTAAGCTCCTTGAGGGCAGGGACTCTTTTTCTTTGTGCTTATATTTGCATTCCCAGAATTTAGCATAGTGTTAGTACATTAGACACATGTAATAAATGCTTTATCTGTCTGTCTTAAAGCCAGAAGGGCCAAGGTCATATGGTTCAGTTGTTTCACTTTGCAAGTAAGGAAACTGAACCAGAGAGAGGTGTCTTGTCCAATATCACACAGGTAATAAGAGACAGAACCTTAATTTGAACCCAAGTCCTTTGACTCCAAATCCAGCATTCTTTCCACTATATCAAATGGCTACAAAGAGACTCTGCTATGCTAGACCTGAATGCTATTCTTCCCAGTTTAACGTACATCCTCAAACACCTTTGTTAACCAGGCGCTTTAAAAATACAATACAAAAACTCCCATTGATGCCAGTACGTGCAAGCTGGGTCAATAACATTCTGTGATGAAATAATTGCAGTTACATCTGGGGCCTTGGCTGGAAAGGTATTTCTTGTATTTGTCTATTTGCCTTTCATTACCCAGCAAGGGCCACTGGAGATTGTTTTAAAATAGAAAAATCCTTTTAATTGCAGAAACGGCCAGACAAGTTCAGCATAGACAAGATAAGAGCTTCAGATGAGTGACTTACTTTGATGTTAATATGAGTTCTGGAGAGTTAACATTGCCTGAAATTCCTCTCTCTATGGGTTTCATCCATATCTCTCCAACACTGATTCCAACTCAGTTTTCTGGTTCTCAAGCTTATTGCTAATTATGTCAAAGGATATTAAAGAAATTCTCAAGAGAATCTGAGAAGAAATATATTTAAAGTAATTCTCTATGTGTGTATACACACACATCATATTAAATCAGTAGATATAAATGAGAGACTACTATAAACAGGGCACTATAAGAAGCACTGTAAGACATATAGGTCATGGATACAGCCCTTAAGGAACTTGAAATCTGTGTAGCTGAAGAGCTAAGACATAGCTATAAGTTACTACCCCTTTTGTACATGAGAAGATTTGTTACTGGAAGGAGCAGGAAAAAATAACTTTTGTGTAAAGATAAAGAATAGAATCAATGTATGAAGGATGTGACATAAGTCCTTTTAATATGTGAACAGCTTGGTTATCAAAAGGAACAAAAAAAGAATTTCTGTGCACCAAAATTTGATAAAAATCTATAAATGAAGAAATTTACTTCTTGGATAAAATGTGAAGAAAAATCAACAGTTAGGAGGACTGGATAAAGAATGGATCCTCAGATGTTTGGACTGAGATGACCTGTTTGAAGGTAGAGGAATAACAGACGTCAGGACATTGTGGTCCCTCAGTTCACTTTCATTTGTGGGTTTTTAGAGCCACAAAACTTAAACCTCACAAAATGGTGAATCAAATAACTGTTTGGAGACTTGGAAGATTTTTAAAAAGGATTGTTGACTTCATAACAAACATATAGTTAAATTTCTTGTGTTTTACCTTAGAAGGGAAACATGAGTCACTATCCACCCAGGGGCTTTGAAATGAATGGAGAAGCCAGCTGTGGTGGAGCTAAATTAAGAAGGTATCAGGAGGGTAAGCTGATAGCAAGGCTTCCACTGCTTTGCTGGGAGCCTGTTGATTGAAAGAGAAGTGTTGCTTTCTGGATTGGCTGGGAGAAAAAAGGCTGAGAGTCTGATGACTGGAAGGAAGCTGGACTCTGCCTTAACTTGAGCTATTGCTCTTTATTTCCCCTCTGCCTTTAAAAGTAAAAACAGAGGGGTAGAGGCTTTGCAACTGTTTATGAGAATTGGCTTGATTAGCTGACAACTGATTGGACAGTGCAGAATCATGGTGACTGAAGAACTGACTAGCTTTGTCTGCATTGTCCAGGGAGGTAACCAGAGTAGCATTGGAATTCTCTGGTTTAGGGTAATTGTTTTCATTATAATAGCAAAATACTTTCTCAGTGTCCCTTTAAGGGTTATTGTGAATTTAAAAGAGATAAAAAAAAAAACTCATTGCTATTTTATCAATGCAACAGCAGAATTTTTTTTCCTATTTCAAATAGTATTTGTTTATCAGGAAAGCAGTAAAGACTAGAAGTAGACTGTCTGACAGAGAAGCTAGTACTGCCAAGTAGTACAGATTAGTTCTGAAGGGACCAAGGACATCAACGCCTGTAGTAAAGAGTTATGAGTAGAACAGATGGGTTTCCCCACTTATGTGTTTCTTTGCTATATTTCTAAAAGTGTGTCCTCACTTTCCCCCATAGACACTTCATGAGAGAGTATGACCCAGGTATATTGCTAAATTGTGATGTTTTAATTATTCTTTCATTTGACCTATATTGGGGAACTGTGACATAATAATTATTTTTGTTTTTATCTTAGCATCGTCAATATTTTGCATGTAAGAGCAATGGTATCATGGTTGCTGATTTTATGTAAGTGGGAAACACACTGGTAGGGACTCAGTAACTACTGGTAAAACTCTCTTTCCACCCCATCCCCCTACCCCAGTAGGGTTGTCATGAGGACACCATATTTTAGTCACAGTCATGTGGCTGTGGTCCCCTTCTATAAATCCCAGACTTGCTGGCATTAGGGTGGGTTGGGGTAAGTTGGCAACAATTATGCCAATGTCCTTGCCCTCAGGAGCTACACACACACCCACACACACACATGCACACAGAAGGAAGACTGTAGATGATAAGAGCCATGATATAAACAGTAAATCTTAAAGAAGTTTAGTGAAAGATCTGCCTGCTGGTGTGATCAGAGAAAGACTTATAAAATGAATAAACAATTGAATAAATGAATGAAAATCATCTATGAAACGCTTATGTCCCACACATTATACTAAGTGCTGGGGGGTACAAATAGAAAAGCAAATCTGCACATCGTCTCAAGAAGTTTACTCACAAATAGAGACTACTCATACAGAGGATACAGCTAGAGGACCAATGGCAAGGTCTATGGGTTCTTAGGGTACAGGAACAGGGAGAAAAACAACACCTAGGGTTTTTGAAGGCTCAGCAGCAGGGTAGTTGAAGATCCAGCAGCAATGCCCAGAGATTGGAGGGTAACCTTTATGAACTTTATCCTTCTGCCACAAGAGGAAAAGTCAATGGCATAAGCTGCCATCCTCCCATTTGAGCTGAACCCCCCAACTGAAAAGGTAGGAATTGAGATGGACCTTGAAAGATGAGTAAGATTTTGACTGCAAGGAATGGAGAAAGCATCCAAGCTGTGGGAGAAGCAGAAGCAGAAGAGCTAAGACAAGAAAAGATAATAGAATTACTAGAGGAACAATCAGATGGGTTCTCGTGTGTGTGTGTGTGTGTGTGTGTGTGTGTGTGTGTGTGATGTTGCATATTCTTAGAGAATAGGAGGTGTTCTGGGGGTGAGAGTGGGTTTTCAAAATCAAACAAATAATGACAGGGTGACGCAAACCCAAACACTTGAGAATGGCTGCTAGCTTCTATTAGGCTGTGAGGATGGCTTAAAATTTCAGGATGAGCTATCAAGGCACTTTGAAATGAGGGGACTAAATTGAAGAGGACAAACCAGACTTTTCTCTAGCACTGAAATGGGGTGGGAGAGGACAGAGAGGGATGAGGTGGCTTCTTCCTCTCCAGTGCAATCTGACCCTGTGCCTTACCTCTTGGTCCTCCTTAGGCATGAAGTAGTACATATATACCAAAGCACTACCTGGGGAATCCTGGAATGGGACTTTTAGACATGGTAACACAAAAATTCATCTGAAAAAGATCTTGGGGTTTTAGTGGACCACTACATTACTGTGAGTAAGCATTATGAAATAGCAGTCAAAAAACCCAATTCAATCTTGGGCTGCATGAGAAGAGCCATGGACTCCAGTAATAAAAAGGTTAGAATCCTACTGTGCTCTGCTCTGGTTAGATCAGAACCAATGTGCTATATTCCAACTGGGGCACCAGATTTTAACAAGAGCCATGATAAGCTGGGGCCCATCCAGAAGAGGCCAACTAGAAAAGTGAAATGCCTCTGGTTCATGCCATAGAAGGATAAATTAAAGGAATTAGGGATGTTTAGCCTAGAAAAGGGAGAGAAGTGAAGGGGAAGGTGGGGACATAATTGCTGTTTTCAAAAAAATGAAAGGCTTTCAAGTGATTTCCATATGACAAGAAAAATCATATTTTCTTTTTTCTGCTTGATTTCAGAGGACAGAACGAGGAACAAAGTAAGGAAGTTGAAAAGAGACAAATACGCACTTGAGTATAAGGAAAACTTCCTAATTAGAGCTATCAAAAAATGGAATGAGCTTCCTTGAGGGGTAATGTTTTTGCCATTGTGGGACTTCCAGAAAAGGCAAGATGACCACTTTTCTGATGTTTTAGTAGATTTTCTGAGAGGGCATTATGTGTGTTGGAGGGGAAATGGGTAGGACTAAATAGTCACTGAAATACTACGTGTCCATCTTGTGCATCCTTACATACAACTCCTTGAGCTATTGCTCTGTGTCCCACCTTAGACTGTGCTCCAGGCTTCTCTGCCATTCTCCCTTCCTGGTCCTAGTCCCATTCCATCTTAGTTTTCCCCATTTCACTTCCATTGAGGGCTTTAGTAGCAATTCCTTAGTGACCCCACCAAAGTGGAATCAAAGTGAAATAAAATGATTTCTGTGGCTCTTCAGGTGAAAAATTTCTGAAATTTTCTAAGTTGAGATGGAAATGTCAGATATGGAAAACCAATGATCCTTAATTGGAATCTAAGATAGATTTTGAAATACCAGATTGACTAGGGCTGTAGGGTGCCATGATCTGTAAAGAGTGATGTTGTATTTCTTATTGGAGGTAAGGAGACTTTCAGTCCACAAAGAATCAAATTAACTTTTTGGTATCTATCTATTGTATATCTTTCCAAATGGGGGGGGGGGTGTAACTTTCCATTTCCCATTGCCTTTTCTTTTTGCCCTTTGTCCTCAGGTTTATTGGTTTCCAGATTGATTTTTCTTTATGAGTTTTTGTGCTAGATCCTTTCCCAGTAGCTTCCTGCAAATGTTATTAAACACGCCCTTGAGTTTCTATGATTAAAATAAAAATATTTAAGAAGGATCCTTCCCCCTTGTCTTATACTGTACATTTAGTTGGTTTTATGAACTGCATTAAATGCATTAGCATTCTTTTCAGATTCCTGAAATATTTTGCTTTTAAGAAAACTTCTTTATTCCTTTATATCCTATATCACATGATGGAATTGAGAAAAATTTCATGTGATTTTAATCCATCTAATCACTCACTCCCTTTCCTTTAGAAACACACACACACACAAGCAAATGGTACTCTATTTAGTATTTACATCTAATAAATCTACTTTGAATCCATAGATTACTTATTCTTTGATATTCTGATGAATCCATGCCATCTTATCAGCACGGATACTTTCTCTATCAGTACAGCTAACAACCGCATCTCATCTTCTCCTCACTGCCATTTTGCTTCCAAGTCATTTCTTAAATTCTCCATAGAGAAGTCATAAGGCAGCTAGGTGGCACAGTGGATAGAAGGCCTGGAGTCAGGAAGATTCCTTTTCCTGAGTTCAATTCTGACCTCACACACTAGTTGTATGACCCTGTCACTTAACCTTATTTGCCTCAGTTTCTTCATCTGTAAAATGATTTGGAGAAGGAAATGGCAAATCACTCCAGTATCTTTATCAAAATCGAAATGACTCAACAACAACACAGAGGATCCATCCAACATGGTTAAAAACCTCCTCTAGGTCCCTATATAGTTAAAGTGCATCCCAGATGTCTACCTATAATCTGTTACTCTCACTGTACAATCAGCCTAACTCCTTCTCTGTCCAGCCTTGTCCTTGATGTTTCTATACCATTTCTTGTGTACAAGTCATCATTATACATCTACTTATCTCCACCATGAATTTATCCATTGCCCCTCGTATCTCCTGCAGTTCTGATTCTTCTGAGATACTGGTGTTTCATGATTTATTGCCATTAAGCATCACTTAGCATTAATGAGATGTTTTTCTTAATTTTATTTTTCTATTGTGAACTAAAAAAATCATCCCAAAACATCAACAGTTCAATATACAAAGAATAAGAAAGAAGACTATGTATTAAATCATGAATTTTTGCAATGTATGGTTCATTTTTAAAGTGTACATTGAATTTAATATAGTAGTATCAAAATTTCTTTGTGTTCCTTTGTGTTCCTTTGTGAGCTTCTTTTTCTTTTCTGCTGTATATCTTTTAACATTTTATTAATCTCTTTTCCTTTTATTGTATCTTTGTAACTTCCCAATAATTCTCCCATGCCCCATAGAAATATTCCCTTATAACAAATACTCTAGGTGTCATTAAACAGTACAAATCAATATACTGTTCATGTAAGAAAAATGTTTGTCTCAGTTTCCATCTATAGTCCATTACCTCTCCGTTGGGTGGTATTTATTATTCATCCTTCTGAAGTCATGATTTTTCACTGTGTTTATCAGAGTCCAACGGTCTTTTAATGTTGTTTTCCATTATGTAGTTGTGGTCATTGTGTAAATTATTCTACTGATTCTCCTCATTTCATTCTGTTATCAGTTTGTACAAGTCTTCCCAAGTTTCTATTAATCTACCATTCATCATTTCTTATGACACAGTAATATTTCATTACATTCATATACTGCAACTTAATCAGCCATTCACAAAATAATGGGTACTCACTTTGTTTTCAGTTTCTTGCTGCAACAGAAAGTGAAGTTATAAATATTTATAGCAATCAGTCCTTTCCCTCTGCATTTGATCTCTTTGGGTGTATATACCTAATAGTAGTATTGATGTATCAAAATGTATGAATAGTTTAGTGGCTTTGGGGGGTTATTTCCAAATTGCTTTCCAGAATGCATGGACCATTTCACATCACCAACAGTGCATAACTATGCCTGTGCTTCCACAGAAACTCCAACAATTGCCATTTTCATTTTTCTCATCTTTGCTAAACTAGTAAGTGTGAGGTGGGATCTCTGAATTATTTTCATTTGCTTTTCTCATGTTATTAGTAATTTGGAGTCGGTTTTTTTTTTTAATGTGCTTCTTGATAGCTTGAATTTCTTCATTTAAAAACTGCATATATTCTTTGACCAGTAATCTATAGGGGTAAGAGATGGATTTTTGCACCACTGAGTAATAGCTATTCTACACGGTACCTAGCTTGGGTACATACATAAACAATTTCTTCCCTTACTCGTACTGTTTATTTTCAAGCCCCTTTTATTAGATTTGTAAAACACCATGCAAAAACAATCTTAACAGACTTTGTTAGGTGCCCTTGATTAGTTGCCAAGAGGCTGTCATTACTGTGGGTTAAGCTTCGTTTCAAAAACTCTAAATTCCTCACTCAGGCATCATTGTGCTAGCCAGCTGTTCATGTACCAAATCAGTTTTTTTTCTTTTCTATATCCCTGGTCTTCAAAAAATAACAGTGAAGGAAACATAACCTATACTCCTATGGTCTTTAGTTTCTTGCCCAAGACTTTGGCAATACCTTTTAGGTTTCTTCTGTCAGTATCATGTGTGCCCATATGAATCACCAGAAGTGGGTATAAATCATCCATTTTGAACAAGTCTTGGGAGACAAGTAGTATCCTTTGTCTCACATATATTTCCAAGGAAGACAGCAGAGTTCCCTATTGTTTGAATCAAGTCAACGAATGACTGGTTTGAGTATGCCCTATCAGGGTATCACCAATTATCACTATTCTTCTGTCCTTCCTTTTACCTTTCTGGATGATCTTCCATATGACAGCCTCCATGGCTCCCCTTGATTCTTCCATCCTTCCTGGAGCCTGAGGTTCCATCCTCCTAATAAAGAGCCTTACTTTTCATTTATCTTTTTCCTCCTCTTCCTGCTATGACATTTTTCTACTCTCCAATCTCTTGATAAAGGTCATAGTTTTTCTTCTGCTACTTAAGTTCCTCCCCTCTCCCTCTCCATATCTTCCATTGAAGACTTGCTTCCATTTTTCTTTTCTTTTCTTTTTTTTAGGCAATTGGGGTTAAGTGACTTGCCCAGGGTCACACAGCTAGTAAGTGTCAAGTGTTTGGTCTGAGGCCGCATTTGAACTCAGGTCCTCCTGACTTCAGGGCCGGTGCTCTATCCACTGTGCCACCTCGCTGCCCCTGCTTCCATTTTTCAAAAGGAACACTCAGTAACCTGCCCCTATAACCTGGAGTATGTAAAGACATTTTTCAAGTCCCTTCACCTTCTTTTCTAGGAGGGAGGACAAGCTACACTTTGAATATTAATGGTAATTACTTGGTTGTGGTAGAAACACAAGCATCATAAACTCAGTGCAAGGCACTGCAAAATTGATTGAGATTCTAAGCCTAAACCTTCAGTCAGGGATAGATCCTTCCTCTTCCCTACCCCCAGCTCAGCGGCTATTTTTTGTAACAAAGGAAAAAACAGGAAAACAAAAAAAAGTTCAGTAAAACTAAGAGACATATCAATCAAGTACTACAGTAGATACAGTGTTGCACATTCAGAGTTCCCCAGCTCCACAAGGAAGGGAGGGAAATACAATTTCTAATCTTTCCTCAGCCTTGCTTTTTGAAACTCCTTCTATGTATTTAGACCTTGCCTGCTAAGTAAAACCCTCAATAACCTATTAAGGCCTCTACACACTGACAACCACATCCAACTTCCTTTCTTATTCTTCAGCTAAAACCCAGTCATACGTTACTTTATTTCTTTTATCTTGCTAGCTCGTAATATCCCACCAATTTGTTTTATTTAACAATTTGTTTTGCCTGTCTTTTGTTTTTTTACCAACCTTGCTTTGCCCACTACCTTCCTCATGAATCTTTTTCTTTGAGTTTTTACTTCTCAGCCCTTTCTTTTCTTCATATTGAGTCCTACTTCAGATTGAGTCTTTCAACTGCTTTATCTCCTGTTATTTTTCTTCAGTTAATCTTCAAGTTCTCCCAGATTTCCCCTTGATCAAATTCAATTCCTGACTTTTTTCATAAATCCAGTCCCCCATTCCTCCACAAAAAGGCAAGGGAAGGCAATAAGCATTTAAGTACTTACTATGTGCTAAGTACTGGGGTTAGAAATACAAGCAAAAAGAAAGACAGTTCTTGCCCTCAAGGAGATTATATTTTAATGTAGAAAGATAACACACAAAAAAGAGATGTAAAGGAGTGGTGTGTGTGTGTGTGTGTGTGTGTGTGTGTGTGTGTATACTTCTAGCCAATGGCATAGTCAGACATAGGGAGAATGAAAGTTGGCTGGCCTAAGCCCTTCCCTAAAATGGAGGCTCCAGGAGGAACTCACCAATCAGAGAAGCAAGATTTATAAAAATCACCTTCATAATTTCTTTCTCCTTTTTATGCAGCTCCAATTCTTCTTATCTCCTGCAACGTTCTCACTTAGAAGTCAGAAGTAGAATCTAGACCTGGAGTTTGCTTTCCTTTATGGAAGAAAAAAAATCAGTATACTTATCCCACATTTGAGGCACACTCTGACTGGAGAAAAAATATTAATTGTTATTCTAATTCTAAGAATTTCTGCTTAGAGAGAAATCGGAAATATGGAATTCTTATATGCCTCTAAAAATCTCTCTGTGTCACAATTCATTTAGAAATAATAATTTATAGTATTCCCAAAGAAAGACAAAATTCCACAAAAAGGTAAAATGTTATGGAGTTCAGGTGAAAGCGGTTAACAGTTTTGATTCAACAGAATAATAGTCACTTAAAATTCCAGCATATCCTAGAGAATCATTTTTCTGAACTATTCAATATGGTCAGGAGTAGAAATAGGTCACAACCTTAATTAGAGAAAGATGTTCTTCCTTTAATAAATGTGATTACCATCCTAATCCATTTTCCAGAGCATAGAGTTTCTTCTTTAACTTTGACCCAGTTTTCTCTCAGAAAATAGCCAGACCTTTGGTAAGAATGATGTAAAAAGATTTCAAGGCAGGGACACTGTTCGGGAATTGATAGTTAAAGACTGATAAAGGTTTCTAATTCAGGTGTTATGAAAGACCTCAGATAAAAGTATTGCTGTAATATTATTTTGTAATATGTTGGGAAGGCTTCTATGCTTCCACATCTCCCTCCTTTGTTCCCAGCGCAAGACAATCTGAAGCACCATCTGTATTCATTACTTTCAAGATCTCTTTTTGTACCTGTAATCAGTAACAAGATAAAATTATTTTGGGTGGTCCATTACAAGCACAGAACATTCTGCATCTTACTTTAATAAAGATAATGCAGCAAAATAATGAAGTGAATAGAGCTGTTCGTGATGTGATAACAGTATATTAAATGGCATACACAAAAGGGTTGAAGGCATTGTCTTGACTATGAAGTAGGTTTCATCAGTTAGGGTAGAGAAAGCAATGTAATGAGTGGAGACAAAAGTGTAGTGTTCAACTTTACTTATATCTCTAGCCTCTTAATCTCCTGAATGCTAGCAGAAGGCAATAAATGTTATTAAAGTTATCTGAGCTCAAGGTTGTACAACTTAAAGGTATTTGGAACTTAGAAGTAACATTGTTCTATTGGTCAGCTGGCCAGCAGAAAATTTTATCCTCTTAGAAAAGAGTATTAAAATAGATAGTCCAAATTTATATAATGACTTTTTCCAGTATAGCTATAACTCTGGGGGAAAAAATGCTTCCTAGTCTTTATTTAACTCAATAAATCTTACCATGTTCTGCAACTCTATCTTTGTCTCAAATTTTTAAGCACACTGAGACAGAATAATTATAAAGGTCAGTAAATCCACTAATTCCCCATTCTACAACAAATTTTTTCTCTTTTCTCTCTTTTCTCTTTTTTAACATTTATTTTTAAATTCCAAATTTTCTCCCTCCCTCTAGCCCCTTTGCCACCCATAGAGAAGGTAAGCAATATGATTCCCATTATGCATGCTACATCAAATATCTGACATAATTTCAGGAGCACTTATGAATTGATTGGGCTCTCTTGGTGACTGGTTCTCATATACATCTCACCCAATCCATATGCATCCTTGCCAGGATCCCTTGTCATGGCCCAGAGGCCCTTAATAGAAACATAGGAATAGGTATAACTCTCTGATCCTGGGTTAAAAAGTAGGAAAGGATTTTTGGTTCTTTATTTTAAAATGTCAGGTCACCATTGATTAGTGAGATTATCTCATATGGCCCACAACTGGTCTTTCAAGAAATTCTAGACCTCAGAAAATGATCTGTTACCACTGAAGTATCTCATCCTGTTGGACTAGGAAAAGAGAATTCTCATGTAGTTGCCTAGGCCTGCAATGATATGTAACTCTCACTGGAGCTGATTCAGTTAGGTGCCTATCATAGGGACAGTGGCTTATTCTTATTACATCAACTAGTGGTTTCTTTCTCGACCTTTATGTACATGCCAGACTGAAACTGGTTATCCCAAAAGTGTCCAATTAAATCTTGATTATCTCTTAGGCAGTAAGGATACTTAGATACCAGTCAGGTCTCTAAGTGTTGCCACTCAGTTATTTGTCCTCTTGGATGAGAATGAGAGGGAAACAAGAGGTTTTAAAAGAGTACCTAACACTGCATTGACAACTATCTCCATAGCTATTCTTTCCAAATTTTTGATTCTATAATAAGACAGCCAGATTCCCTGTTCCAATCAGACAATCCATATTAGGGACAGTGGCTATAACTATTCTCTTCCAAAATGCAATGATATGATTGTAAAGAATGTAACAATAGAATGTAACAATTTGTACATTAATACTAATAGGAATATTGTATGCCAGTATATACTCCCTAACAGAAACCATAAGGCATAATCTCTGTTCTAGAGTGGGACACCTGCTTCTTTAGGACAGCAGATAAGGCCACTATCACAGTCACCTTATTCTCTTGTTTCCTCTTCCATAGGTACAAATATTCATTTATAGTGGAATACGTGAGCAGACATGAAAACGCATCTTTATGAATTCAAATCCTTCCCTAGACACTTATTAGTTGGGTGACCCTGGGCAAGTCACTTAACTCTGTTTGCCTCAGTTTCCTCATCTGTAAAATGAGCTGGAGAATGAAACGGCAAATCACTCCAGTATCTTTGCCAAGAAATCCCCAAATGGGATCACAAAGAGTCGGACACAACTGAACAACAACAACAAAACAACTGAACATAAGTTAACAAAAGAAAAAAAGATCCACCATGTATGCTGCTCTATTGGCTTAGTTTACTAACATGTTCCTGATGGATGAGGCAGATACAGGAGTATTGATATACTATTAAAGTTTTGAGATTACCAAAGCCATTTGGGGACTGTAGAATACCAGTTCCTTTCTTGTTCACAGTACATTATGCCAAGCAAGGGATCAAAGTAAGGAAAGATTATCTTAGGAGCAAATAGGCTGGTCTTGTAGAAGAGCAAGGTCTTCTAGACTGGCTAATAGAAACTGAGGAAGAAATAAGATAAAGTAATCATTGGCTACCCTTCCCATTCCGTATTGGGATTGGTCTTTGTCTACACCTTCAACTTAGACCCAACTTTTCTAAAATTTCAAAAACTTAAAGAAAGGAGATTCAGTAGTGCCAGACCATTGTTGAAGTGTGAAATGGATAATCTGAATTATTTTAAATTCAACTTTTCTCATACAAATAAAACCAATGTGGCCAAAATTGGAAGGAAAGGAAAAAATGGGGAGAAAAAAGCTTTCATAGACAAACTCTCAGACAGGAAATGATCGTGATGGAATAATGCTGTGATACAAGAAATGATGAGCTGGTCGGTTTAGAAAAACATAGAAAGACTTGGACCTATGAAGGAAGATGCTATCCATCTCTAGAGAAAGCACTAACAAATAGAAATATACATAGTATGGTCTTAAATATATGTATATGTGTGTATGTATATATATATATGTGTGTGTGTGGGTGTATATGTGTGTGTTTATGAATGTGTATGTATATGTGTATGTGTATATGTTATATGTACACACACACACACACACACATATATTTGTGTTTAATTGTACCCTTCTCTAGAAGGGGGGGGGAGGGAGGGAGAAAAAAATAAAATAAAAAGTATATAGCAGAAAACAAAAGAAAACCTAGAAGGAAGCACAGAAAAACTAGGTTGCTTTGAAAACACTGTGTAAGATTTATTACAAATGTTTTCATGAAATGGAAATTTTTGTTTTATATTGAATCCTCTCTTAAGTTCTGATATATATATGGAAATGTTCTTTTTTTCTTTTCTTGTGAATTTTAAATTAAATGAATTTTAAAAATAATTTAATAAAACTTTTCTCAAATTTCTCCACCCCATGTTAACATTACCTGTGTTCTGTTGTATTTTTAGTTATTTTGTTAAATATTTCCCAATTACATTTTAATTTGGATCAGTTATTAGGGAGGATTGCAGCTGAAATGCACCCACTTCCACTGTGAATCATTTTCATGACTTCTTTCTCCTTATTACAGTCAAGGCATTTTCTCTTTTCCTGCTCCTTTCCCACAACCTTCTCCCACAGAAAGCAGAATTACCTCCCAGAGTTGTTGAGAGCATAAAATGAGATAAAGCAAGGGTAAACCTTTAACTGCTATACAAATATTAGCTATTAGTACCACTTACAAATAAGTCCCTTAAGGTCCCACTAGGCAATTGTTAGTTAGCCTTCTTCCAGACACTGAATGTAGTTGGAATCACAGAATTTTTGAGTTGGAAGGGCCATCAGGGCATAGATTTATAGCTGAAAGGGACCAAGAATTGATGTAGCCCAGGGTCCTCTTTTAAATGAGGAAATTGAGACCAAAAACATTGAAGTGACTCGTCTAAGGGAACACAGGAAGTTAGCAGCAGAATTAGCACTCAAGTCTTCTGTGTCTCCAACCCAGGCTTATTCTACTTAATCATGTCATTAATAAAGCTGAAATGAATTCATATTACAAATCCAAACATTCAATTATGCATTTTTAAAACTAAATTATGTTTTTAAAAAACCCACTTTATTAAGGAAGGCACTTATTCCATGCTTCTACCATGTATACTGGGTGAGATAGTGTTTGGATAAGATAGGTCTATCAAATGTAGTCTCTAGGACTCTAGTTAAAAGTTACTCCCTCAGTGATACAGGTTTCTACACTTACACTGATGAAATCACAAGTATGAACAATGACAACCACAAAAAATATAGAACTACACAGGGAGATACAAGTAGAGGACTATGGGAAGCCCAAGGGCAAGAAAGGTCATTAATGACTAAAGGATTCAGGGCAGGCTTCATGAAGAAGTAAATACCTAACTAGGGCTTTAAAGGACTCTAAAAAAAATTTTAAAAAAAAGCTAAATTAAAATACTGCCTCTGAACAAAACTAGTTGTTTTGACTTTGGGCAAGTCATTTGCTCATCCCAAGTAAATCTCTGAGACAATTAGAGACAAACAAAAGGGTTGTTGATCTACATCTGCGGATGTAGTTTACACACTGGAAATTCTGTACATTGATTAAATCAAAATTCCAGTTTCCTCCTCCCCTTCACCACTTAAAAAGAAAAAAAATTCAGAGCAATGTCTTCTATAACAGAGGTGCCACTTAGTCAACCACATGCCGCCCACCCCATTCCCATGTGTGCCCCAACCAGATTAAATGTAACTGGGAAATATTTAACAAAATAAATAAACATACAATAGAATGGAGATAATATTAATAAGTGGTTTTCTTAGTCACGACACATCCCATAGGAATCCTTGTGTACAGTTTAGGGGCTTGTCTTTCTATTTGAGTTTGACAGCATTGTATTACAACACATGCTACTTTAAATTATATTCAAATACTAGAGGGATTATCATGGGCAGCTCCTTCCAAGATCAGCAGATCCAAACTGTCCATGCCTTAGATTAAATGAATCCTGGAAAGTTGACACAAAACCTGAGAGATAAAGTGACTTGTCCAGAGTCACACAGCTAGCAAGCAGCTGCAGAGAAGGACTTGAACCCAGCTTTTCCAGGCTGTTTTATGCTGTTGTTATTGTTCTTTAGTGGTTTTTAGTTGTGCTTAACTCTTTGTGACTTTATTTGGATTCTTGGCAGAGATACTGGAGTGGTTTGCCATTGCCTTCTCCAGCTCATTTTACAGATGAGGAAACTGAGGCAAACAGGATGAAGTGACTTGCCCAAGATCACCCAGCTAGTAAGTGTCTGAGGTTAGATTTGAACTCGTCTTCCTGACTCCAGGCTGGGTGCTCTATCTACTTCACCACCTTTATGCCCTCCTTTATGCTAGGCTGCCTCTATCTTCATGATAAATTTATTTATCCCCCAATGGTGACAAGTGAGACAAATTTTGTCCTTAGAGCATTAAACTGCACTCTCATGATGTTGTCTCAATTATTTTCTGTAAAGGACTTGGGAAATACGGGAATTTCTCAAGTTTCAGTCAAGCACTCTTAAATCATAGGTCAACACTTCCCAAGCAAGTGAAAATTGGCTCCCTGGGGCTTGTGAACTTTTTAAAAAGCTATCTATCCTACTGAAGGTATTTTCCCCCTTATTTTTAAGGGAAAGGAATGGGGGTCAGAAAGAAGGCTATCTAGCTCTGACTACCTTTCAGAAATCCCCTAATGCCAACTTTTAAAAGTTTATACACTTCTGTAAGTGATAAATGAGGTATGCAGACAGCATGTTAATTGAGAACTGAAGCTACCTAGGGGGAAGGTTAATCATTCTAGAAAGGAAATGGAACAGACTCAATTTCCTAATGGCTTGCCCCACTGTGAGAACCCCCATCCAATCTCATGACTTAAGGTCCAGCGATAATACTTAATTTGGAGTTCTCGTGAAATAGTTCAGCATGTCTAAAACTTTCTCACCAAAGGGATTGTTTTTCTAACTAAGACTGTGTGGTAAAGGAATAGAAAGCTGAAAGGGTTGGCATCTGCTTTCCAAAATTAATTATGGCACCAGATTTATAGCTAAAAGGGAACTTAGAGATCATTATCTAGTCCAACCTCCTCTTTTTCTAGATTAAGGAGTTGAAAGAGAGGTCAAGGGGCAGCTAGGTGGCACAGTGGATAGAGCTCCAGCCTTGGAGTCAGGAGGACCTGAGGTCAAATCCAGTCTCAGATACTTGATACTTATTAATTGTGTGACCCTGGGCAAGTCACTTAACCCCTATTGCCTCACCAAAAAGCAAAAAAAAAAAAAAGAGAGAGAGAGGTCAAGTGAGTTGCCCAAGGTCACAGAGAAAGTAAGAGACAGAGCTGGGGGATTTAAACCTATGCTACTCTGCCTCTCTCAATTACATGGTAATTGAGCTCAGTTAAAAACTTTCCTCTTTCAGTCAGTTAGGGCTAAAGAAATTATGTTAAAGAGTGTCAGGTCCTTTAGAGACTTGATTTTCTGTGATTACTCATCATCAACCAATACAATGTTTCTAAGGAAGAGAAAAATTCCAAGTGCTTCCAACAGAGATAATACTTCTTACAAGGCAGGGTCTTGATCATAGCATGACATTCCCCTTGCTGTCAGAATCATTACTTTTACTGTACTTGACATTGAGTGAGAGTTCAGAGAGTGTTCAGAAGACACCATTGGGGTGCTTGAACTGATGGAGATGGAAATGATCAAGGAGTAGGGTTAGAAGAAATGTAGGCATAGAAGAACAGGAGAAGAGTGTTTATTTCCATGAGAACCCTTGCTGAGGTCAGGTGGGTGCATGGAATAATGAGGGAAGGATGGGTAAGGAGGAGTGTCCGCATAACCATTAGCTCTCTCCTTTCTTATAGCTGCACATGGCATTGCAAGAGGTCTAATATCTAGGGATCTGGGGAGGCCACAGTTATGGTTCTGTGCTGGAGGCAAACAATTGGTATGAGGGTAAAACATATAACATCAAGAGTAATAGAACAAAAGAGAAATTCCGGGGGCCAGAAGTTAAAGGAGGTGATTGCAGTTGGAGAATTTATTCCATAAGTGACAACAGCAAGAAGTAGTTATTTAGGGAAAAAAGTTGTGGAAGCATATTAAAAAATCATCTTTTTAATAAAACTGAAACTATTAAGAAATTGTATTTTCTTCTAAATTCCTTTGGAAGAGTCAAAGACAAAAAAAGCTTTTCTTAGGGGAATGGATTAAGGGTGGTAACCAAACTTAACTCCAGTCTTGTGTACATCACTGCCTTTCCCACCCTTCAAGTGATTAGATTCCTACTCACCCAAGGGAAGTGCTGTCTTCCATTGGAAAGAAATTCCTCCTTTTCAGTTTAGATTCTCAGTAAAGATCTCTGGAAGGAGCCCCATTGATTTCTCAGAAGAGAAGAGACCAAGAGGAATGAAATAATTTACTTAGTTGCTCAATTATTTTCAGAATAGACTTTTTAAAGATATCTTATCTTTTTCTTGTTCAAGATTTCTCCTGCAGATGTTACCTGAAATCATCCTGGGACAGAAAGTCATGACTGAGGGCTTGGGAGACCATGCCAGTTTGGACATCTCTTGTCAAGTTAAAAATGCTTGAATGTTGTTGTTTAGTTGTTTTTCAGTTGTTTCCAACTCTTTATAACCGCATTTGGAATTTTCTTTTTCTTATTATATGTATCCCCAGCACTCAGCACAGTACGTGGCACATAGTAGATGCTTTACTAATGTTCATTATATTGTAGCTAACATCTCTAGCCCTCCAATCAGAGAGGCAGAAGCAACTGAGAGTCCTAATGAAGTATGAGTACCAAAGCTGATAAAATCTCCATAATGATAAGTTTTCTGGTGATGAGCTTTTGGGGTAGAGGGTAGGGGGGATAGAGAGTGGGGAAGTGGGTTTAATGATGGTGCAAGCAATGTAGCTAGCAGGAACTGGAGAGTTGCCTAGGCTTCTGACTCCCTTTAAATGAGGACTTTAGGAAGTTACCTGTAGGAAAGGAGCATAAAATGTGGATTTCAGAGGTGCTCCAAAGGGAAAAAGGCAACTAATGGGCCTAGTGGATTCAAGGCCAGGCCTGGAGTCAGGAAGACCTTAGTTCAAATCCGGCCTCAGACACTTACTAGCTGTGTGACCCTGGGCTAGTTACTTAACCCTTTTTGCCTCAATTCCTCATCTATAGAATGGAAGAAGGAAATGAACAACCATTCCAGTATTTCATGCTAAGAAAACCCTACATGGGGTCATGAAGATTTGGACATGGCTGAACAACAGTGATCCAAAGGGAAAAACAGAGAATTTGGGCAGGGGTAAAGAAAAAGAAGAAAAGAGTATAAAATCTTTATCCCACCTTTAATTTTAACCCAGGTATACAATAAATATTACCAGGAGTTTATGCAAAGCTATTCTTTACATGCAAATGAAGCAGATTATAATATGATTAAGATAAATCAACCAAATACTTAGGGAATCACTGGGGAATGATATCTATCATTCATATTTCATACAAATGGCTCAGAACTGAGGGCTGAAAGAGTGCAGATTTGTCTTCAATTTCTACATCTTATCAGAAGTAGAACTAGGTCTTAGATGTAGCTTTCCTGATCCCCAGTCTGGTATTCTTTTTTCATTGCCTCCCCAAACCACATATCTCCTTCTAAACAGACCAAATGATATGAATTTGCCTGGGAAGCAGTGTTAGACATCGAATTTTCAACATGTTGAAATGAATAGATGTCACTTTTAGGCCAAATGTTAATAATATCTGAAGCAAACTAGAGAGATGCTATTAAAGGTGCTAGGCCATAGACATGATAATACCTCATGAATAACACCTCACAAATAAATAGCAAATAAAACGTTATGAACTGGTTTTTTTTTAAGAACAAAAATAAATAGTATTTTTCTCTTAAGGAGAAAATATCTAAGAAATAATTCAGTTGTTCAATTCAATCAGCACCTGCAAAGTCTCTAGCAAGGCCAGCATAGCAATGGATATCAAGGGGCTGATGAATGATTCCTTGCTTTGGAGGGAAAGATGAGAGCTGATGAAATGATTTAGGAGACAGAGTTGGATGAAGAATCATCTTTATGGCTAGATAAGGCTGATTACTATGTGGAATGGCAAATTGGATCTGAATTGAAGATATCTCCCTATTCCTTGGACACAGATCACATTTTAGAGATTTCACCGTGGTATGAAAGGCTATTTCTTCAACTGAGACTAAATAAAATGATTATATTCCTATTTCACATAGCACTATTCTGGTAGCACATTCTTTGGCAGTGTTAAATCTTGAGAATTCTTGTGATCTCAGAATTGGAAGAGAAAAATACAAGAAATAGAGGAAATCATGATTGTCAGTTTTTAAAGGTAATTTTCCTAAGGGAAGCTCAAACTCTCTAAAATAGAAAGATGTGACCTTCAATTTGTTCTTCAATATAATCACTTTTACTTCTCTTCTTGCCTATCACACACATGTATGTGTATATTTGTATGCATATACATATATTTGTAAATATTTTAGATGGAAGATAGAAATATACGTGTATGTATGTATATATATATATATTTACACAGCTCCAATTTTAATTAGTTGATAGTATAAATGCTCTCTCCTTTCTCTTTCTTGCCTTCTTTATTTCTCTCCTCCTTTCCTTTCCTTTTTCCTTTCCTTTTTCCTTTCCTTTTTCCTTTCCTTTTTCCTTTCCCCTTTCCTTTCCTTTCCTTTCCCCTTTCCTTTCCTTTCTTTTTTCCTTTCCTTTCCTTTCCTTTCCTTTCCTTTCCTTTCCTTTCCTT
>NW_020949398.1:0-1858 GCF_900497805.2 Vombatus ursinus | reverse complement strand
ATCTTCATCTCCATCTCCATCTCCATCCCCATCCCTACCTCCATCCCTACCTCCATCTTTATCTTCACTTCCATCTTCATCTCCTTTCCCATCCCCACCCCCATCTCCAACTCCACTTCTGTCTCCACCTCCATCCCCACCTCCATCTCCATCTCCATCTCCATCTCCAACCCCATTTCCATCTTCATGCCTTTGCAAAGGTTTGCTCCATGCAATCTCACCTCACCTCTGCCTCTTAGAATCCCAGGCTTTCTTCAAGATTTAACTCAATTGCCACCTTCTGCAAGAGCTCTTTCCCAGTCCCCCAGGCACTTGATGTTAAAGTTATCTTCCTTCTACTCTCTATACATCTTGTATATGCCAACACATGTGCATGCTGTTGTCTCCTTCATTATAATATGAAAGCCTTGAAGCAGTTAGGTGGCACAGTGGATAGTATGCTGAGCATGGAGTCAGGAAGAATTGAATTCAAATCTGGCCTCACACACTTAGTAGGTGTATGACCTTGGGGAAATCACCTAACCTCTATTTACCTTAGTTTCCTTTGTTGTAAAATGGGGATAATAATAACACCCACCTCCCAGGGTTGTTATAAGGATCAAATGAGGTAATATTTGTAAAGCGTTTAGTACAGTTCCTGGCACATAGTAAAAACTTAATAAATACTTGTTTCCTTCCTTCCTTGAGGGCAGAATCTATTTTTGTCTTTCCTGCCTCCCAGCCTTACCCTCAACACCACTCCACCCCAACATAGCCCAGCACCAACATCCTGATACCACTGCATCTGCCTGCCCCCTGCCACTGTGGGCTGAGGACTCATGCCACATGGGAGATCTGGGATTAGCAGGGATGGTACATGATGGCCTTAGGGCAACATGGGCTATCTCAAGGTTTCTTTTTGCCTACTCTCCAAACTGAATTTGCCCCAAGTGCCAGAATTTTGGTTATGACCCTGCTTAGAAGACAGAATGTCAGAGCTGGGAGGGGCTTTAGAACCTAAAATGTCAGATCTGAGAGGGTCCTTAGAGCCAAGAATGTTGGAGATGGGAGGGGCCTTAGAACACAGAATGTCAGAGCTGCCTTAGAGATCATCCAGCCCAACCCTTTCCTTTTACAGAATTCATTACCTCCTAAGCCCTCCCCCCACCTTCCCTATTACTGTATAGGGTAACCCTAGCTTCCCAGTCCCTCAGGCTCATAAACTCGGTGTCATCCCAGACACCTCACTCACTCTCACACCCCCATATCCAAGCTGTTGCCAAGGCTTATCAGTTTCACCTTTGCAGCATTTCTCCAATACACCCCCTTCTGGCCTCTGACTCTGCCCCCACTCTGGTGTAGGTTCTCAATCATCTCACACCTGGAGTATTGCAATAGCTACTACATGCCTGGAATTCTCTCCCTCCTCCACTTGACTTCTGACCTCCCTGGCTTCCTTTCAGTCCCAACTAAAATCCTACCTTCTACAGGAAGCCTTTCCCAACCCCTCTTAATTCCAGTACCTTCCCTCTGTTAATTATTTCCCATTTATCCTCTATATAGCATGCTTTGTTTGCATGTTGTCTTCCTCACTAGCCTGTGAGCTCCTTGAAGGCAGGGACTGTCTATTGCCTCTTTTTGTATCCCCAGTGCTTAGTACAGTGCCTGGCACATAGTAGGCATTTAATAAATATTTATTGAATGGAATTGAATTACACATGAGGAAAGTGAGGCCCAAAGGGAGGAAATAACATGCCTGTGAGAGCCAGGGCTAGACCCTGGAGGTAGGGCTTTCATCTCCTAGTTTGTATAGACCTAAATAACAACATATCAAAAAACCAGGTCACTGTTTTGGCTCTGCTGACTCCACAATTTATTT
>NW_020949397.1:0-16514 GCF_900497805.2 Vombatus ursinus | reverse complement strand
AACACCACTTATTTGCCTCAGGGCAAGTCCCTTAACTTCTCTAGACCTCAGTTTCCTCATCTGTAAAATGAGGGGGTTGGACTAAATGAACTCTGAGATCACTTGGAAGGAACTTCTGAGGAAGCCAGGGAGCACAATGATTGAGGGCTGGGCCTGGAATCAGGAAGGTCTGAGTTCAAATCCAACCTCTGATATTAGCTGTATGACCCTGGGCAAGTCACTTAACCCCCTGCTTGCCTCAGTTTCCTCATCTGTAAAATGGGGATAATGATAGCACCTACCTCCCAGGGTTGTTGTGAGGATCAAATGAGATAATATCTGTAAAACGCTTAGTGCAGTGCCTGGTGCATAGTAGGTGCTTGATAAATGTTTGTTCTCTTCCCCTCATCTAGTTCAAATTCTTTATTTTTGAAGACAAGGTCCTGGGAAATCAAGTGCTAGATGAGTGATGTGATACTTGCCCAAGGTCACACAGAGTAGGCCCGTGTAGTAGGATCATAGAGTATGACCACTGGAGAAGGTGTAAGAAGGTTGGAGAGGTAGGAAGGGGTGAGGTGACAAAGGGTTTTAAATGGCAGACCAAGGATGTTCTATTTAACCCTAAGGGTAAAGAGAGCCACTGCAGCTCACTGAAAAGGCAGGTGAAGGGGGCAGCTAGGTGGCGCAGTGGATAGAGCACCAGCCCTGGAGTCAGGAGGACTTGAGTTCAAATCCGACCTCAGACACACAACACATGACACTTACTATCTGTGTGACCCTGTGCAGGTCACTTAACCCGATTGCCTAGAAAAAAGAAAGAAAAAGAAAAAAAAAGAAGAAAAGGGAGGTGACGTGTTAAGATTTTCACCGTAGAAAAATCACCTTAGCAGCAAACTGGAGGTTGGATTGGGATGGGGAGACAGTTGAGGCAGGGAGACCAGTAGGAAGGCTGTTATAGTCCAGATGAGAGGAGAAAATACCTGAACAGCGTTCTACCTGAATGGAGGAAACCTCTTCAGGTTCTACCTGTACGGGAGATATTGTGAAGGGAGCAACCCCCAGATTTGGCAATGCACTGGCTATGTGCTATGAGTGAGACTGGAGATTCAAGGGTGACCTCAAGGTTGTGAGCCTGGTGACTGGGAGAATGGTGGTCCCCTCAACAGTAACAGGGAAGTTCAGAAGGGGGAGGACAGGAAAGATGATGAGTTCTGGTTTAGACATGCCGGGTTTGAGATGCTTATGGAACATCCAGTTTGAAGGTCTACAAGGCAGTTGGAAAATCGTACCTGGAGCTCAGCAGAGGGAATATAGTTGGATAGATCTGGGGATCATGTGTGTAGAGCTGATCATTGCACCCAGAGGAGCTGATGAGATCACCACTTGGGACAGTATTGAGTCAGAAGAGAAGGAAGACACCTTAGGCTAGTGAGTAGGGTATGCATGAAGAATCAGAAAAATAGACTGAGAAGGCCCAGTCATACAGTCAGGAGGAGAACCCAGAGGGAGCAGTGTCACGAAAGCCTAGAGAGGAGAGAATATCTGTAAGAAGGTGATCCCGTGAGGACTGCTGCAGAGAGGTCAAGAAGGTTCTAGATTGAGAAGACGCCATGAGACTGAGCTCACTGGTAACTTTGGAGAGGGCAGCTTCCACTGAATGATGAGGTCAGAAATCAGATTAGAAGAGAGTGAGAAGAGAGGAAGTGGAGGCATTGAGGATAAACGAATGTTCAAGAAGGAAAGAAGAGGTATAGGACAGTCGTCAGGAAGATCATCTGAAAGCTTTTTAAGGATGGGGAAGATATGGGCATGTCTGTAGGGAAGAGATTGAAGATGGGAGAGAGGAGGAGGAGGGATGATAGTGCGGACCATTTGCTAGAGAAGTCAGGAGGAGATGGGATCCAGAGAGCTTGTCTTGGCAAGGACAGCCTCTTTCTCTGAGACTAGAATGGAAGAGATGATGGAGGCAGGCATTGAACTGATGTGAAACGAGGAAGAGGGGAGAAGAGCGGCCTCTTGGCAAATGACCTCGATCTTTTGGCCAAGCATAAGGTCCTTGGCTGAGTGGGTGAGGGGAGTGACCTTTAGGAAGTAATATCTCTGACCTTTTTCTTAGTCTTTAAATACATGGGGGTTGAACAAGATAGTTTCCAAGAGGCTCTCCTATTCCAAGGTGCTAGGTGTCTATGAAACTTCAGCCCAGCTTGAGCCCTCGGCATTTTCCTCTCTTTTGTCTTCTTTACACTTAGAGATTTCTAGGGGCTCCACTTTATGCAAGGGATGCAGTGACCTGCCTCATAAGTCTGCTCTGGAGGGAGGTCCGGCTGTCTCAGAGGAGGGTGTGGGTGTATCTCAGGATAAGGTGTGGGACAAGAGGAACAGACCTGAAATGTGTGGCAGACCCTGAAAGATGCCTTACTCAGCATTTCCCCTGGCCTTTGGCCCTGCCCTGTGCCCAATGCCAGGCTTGGAAAACTAAGGCATGAGACGACTCATTCCCACGTCCCAGATAGCTGGTGAGTCAATATTGCCATGGGAGTCAGGGCAGTGAAGAGTGTGGCATAAGTGAGTTCTCTAGACTTTCTAGCCTTCACTTGGGCACTGGGGCCCGGGTCTTCCCGTAGGAGTCCTGACTTTGTGCCCAGAGGATTCTGGGGCCCTGGCCCACAAAAATTATCTCAGGAAGTGGGTCTGGGGGTATCTCTAGCCCCTGTTGTGAAAATAAAAAGAGATACGTATAAAGTACTTTGCAAATTTTAAAACATTATATAAATAAATATTTCTTGTTGTTCAGTTATTTTCCAGGTGTGCCCAACCCCATTTGGGGTTCTCTCGGAAAAGACACTGAAGTGATTTGCCATTTCTTTCTCCAGATTATTTTACAAATGAGGAAACTGAGGCAAACAAGGTTAAATGACTTCCCAGGGTCATACATAGGCACTATTTGCTATTAATTAGAAGAGATATTAACAAGCATCTAGTTCAAATTCCTTACTTTAAAGAGGATTTCCCCAAGGCCCAGATAGGCAAGGTGTCAAAGGTCACATAGCTCTAATACAGGTCTCTTGACACTTGGCCCGGGGATCCAGGGAAGCAGTCGGGATGGGGTCGGGGTGCTGCTTCGTGACTCTGAGGTTGTAGCCTCTTGTGAAGACCTCAGACAGTGAGGATGCCACCAGCTCCAGCTCCATAAATTGGCTCCTCCTTCATCAGTCATTTGGCTTGCTGTTCCTTGGCACAGAGTGGGCTTAGAGCAGCCTTCCCTTCCAGTTCATTCTGGTGAGCCACGGTTGGAGTCTCAGCTCTCACCTAAGCTAATCTCCTAGGGCCCCATTTCCTAACCTCACAGGGGTCATTCAGCCTCTAAGGGACATGGTAGTCAGAGGAAGCTCCCTCCCTCCAAAGGTAGCTCCTTTCAGTTTTTTTCCTTTTGTTTTTTATATATTAATTTCTTTTTCAATTAACAATATTTCTGCTTTTTTTCTTCCCCCTTAAGAAAGAGAAAGAACGAAAGAAAGAAAGAGAAAGGAAGGAAGGAAGGGAGAGAGAAAGGAAGGAAGGAAGGAAGGGATAAAGAAAGGAAGGAAGGATGGAAGAGAGAAAAAGAAAGAAAAAAAGGAAGGAAGGAAGGAAGAAAAAAAGAAAGAATGGAAAAACAGTTTCTGTAACTGATATATGCTTACTCAGGTACAATAACTTAGTCAAATTTATAGATTGTCAGAGCAGGAAGGGTTGTTGGAGATCAATTACTTTAACTCAATGGGAACCCTGAAGCATAGAGAGGGGAGGGAAATTGCCTGAGGTCACACTGCCAGGAGTAGATCCTGGAGCAGAAATTAAAATTCCCAACTCCCAAGCCAGGGCTCTTCTCATTGGAACCACGGGCCTTCTTACTCTTCTTTAAAATCCCTTGAGGTTCACCTAGGCCCTGACCTTTCAGGAAGGTGCCTAGAAACCTCAGGTCTCTCTGAGAGATGTGAAAACAGCAGGCAGGCTTATCCTCTTAGCCAGGACTGGAAGTTGCTGGGTGTCCCACAATGTCCTGACTGCCTTTGGACAGGATGCTCTCAGTATGCTGCCATTGGGACCCACATTTTCCTAGACCTGTGTATTATCACCTGGTGTTTAAGAGTCTGGGTTTTGGAGTAAGGAGACCTGGATTTGAATTCAGGCCCTAACACTATCTATATAGTCATGGTCTTTGCTTAGAATAGCCTCAGTTTCAAACTCTGTAGAATGGGTACAATAATACTTACACAATCTACATGATGACAGTAAACTTTATTTTATAGTAAAGTGCTATAGAAATGTGTGCTCTCTCAAGGGTTAGGAGCTCAGTTAGCCCTTGCCTCCTCAATCCAGCATACTATAGTAGAAAAACAAAAACAAAAACAAAAAAACAAAAAACAAAACAAAACCCAAAAAGGAAATTTGAAGTCAGAGGACCCGGGCTGTAAATTCCTACCTTTCCATTTACTGCTTGTGTGATCTTTGTCCCTCTATATCTCTGGGCTTCAGTTTCTCCCTCTGGGGTGGCATGGGGGGATTAGACCAGATGACCTCTGAGATCCCTTTAAGCCCCAAATCTGTGCTCTCATAATACAGGATGACAGAGAGATCAATAAGTTTTAGAGTTCTGCCTGCAATCAGAGAAATGTGGGTTCTAGTCCCAGCACCTCATGAAACTCTCTGTGGGACCTTGGGCAAGTCCCTTCCCTTTTCTGGGACTTGGTTTACTTGTCTGTAAGATGGGAAGATAGTAGATTGGAGGGCGATAGATGATATTGAATGTCCTTCCCAGTTGTGACATTCTATGAATCCATCTGAGATTTCCAATGACAGGTAAGGATGTGGAGCTCCTGGGATCTCAGCCCCACCCCAGGATCATGGGAATTTGCCCAAATTACTTGGCCACATTGTTTTCTGGTCAGGAATTGGGGCTAAAGACCTTGAAGCCAGCCTCACCCAGGTGTAGGACTTAATGAGTTAATGGGAACCTGGTGCTTGGAGATCATCAGATGAAAGGTTCATCACTGTAATTATTCTCTAGTCAAGCTGCCTGCCCAGGTATGTGTGAGTGTGTGAGAGCTAGTCCAGGTCAGGAGGGAGTCAATTATCGGCCTATCACACCCCTCCCTTGGTAGGAGTGCAGGAAGGTGGCTGGTTTGGCCCTGCTGTGGCATTGTGCACTGCCCCCAGGCTGTGGGCCCTTGGGTTCTCACGGTTGCTCACCAGACCCATGGCATTCCCAGGACAGAACAACAAGCTCTTACTACAGGGTTATAATTACAGTCGTCGCTCCTCCTCTTAGGAATGGCCCAGACAGCTTCCTTCCTTCCAAGGAAACCTCCAGGGCCCAGGAATTTTCTGATAGTCCCCTTCACCAAGATGGCCAAATATTGCCCTAGGATCAACTGGGACCCAAAGCTTGCAAGAAGCATAGTAGGGGTGGACTTGTCCCCAGGATGACAACACAAAGACCTGAGACTCAACTGGTTCTGGAAAAAAAGATGTGTCTAATGCCCCAACCATAAAACCTTTCCTAATACTAATGCTAACTCCAAACCCTAATGCTAACCCTGACTCTAATTTGAACCATGACTGTGTCCTAATGGAAAGAATACCAGAGTCAGAAAATCTAGGTTTAAACCCTGACCCTCTGATCCATAGTACTCGTATGACCTGTATGAGAAAGTAATTTAATCTTCCTGGGCCTCAGTTTCCTCATTTGTAAAATGAGGGGGTTGGATTGGATGATCTCTGAGCACTCTCCCAGGTCTCTGCTCCCATGAATCCACCCTTGTGCCTCCTAGGTAGCGATGACTTTATGAGACAAGATGCAGAGGCAGGAAAGTTGGGGAATATTAATTTGTCCTGTTGTCTGGAGAAAGGCAGGCAATATCAGTCAATCAATCAATAATCAATCATTTATTAAGTGCCTACTATGTGCTCTATGAGCAAAACAGAATTGCAGTTCTGACATTGCAAAAGCGACATGAGATGGAGAAGTTTAGAGATATTTCCACCCTAAGTGTTCACATGGACTATTTGTGCCCAACCTGTGGTAGAACCTTCCGAGATTATATTAGTTGGATCAGCCATAGTCAGACACACTCTACTTGACCCAACATTGTCATTTTGGTCCTCTCTGAGAATGAAGGGCAACAACCATTAAGTGCCTACTATGTGCCAGGCTCTGAGCTAAGCACTGAGGATACAATTACAAAGAATGGAACAATCCTTACTTTCAGAGGGAGTTGGTTCTAACAGCGGAGATCAACCTGGAAAGGTTGGTTGGGGCTAACAGAATAAAGGGCCTTGAAAACCATCTTGAAGAAGATAGACTTCCTCCTCTAGGCCAGTGTTTCCTAGATTGTCTCATGGAACTCTTGTGTCCTATGTAATGTCACTAGGAGTTCCATGTGAAAATCGCAAGTGATATTTTTCCTTAAAAAATATCAAATAGAAAAATCAACTTGTAGGTGACAATTTCTTTCCATACTGAAATAGATTTAATTTCATGGGATCATAGGATGCTCTTGATTTAGGGCTAGAGGGGTCCTTAAAGACCATCAAGTCTAATTCCCTCATTTTTCCCCTCATGGGGAAACTGAGGCCCAGAGAGATTTCCCACCAAGATTTCACAACTACTAAGTATCTGAGGTGGGATTCCTATCCAGATTTACTCTCTCTTATTTTGGAATGTCATATCAACTGGATATCCCATACCCCTAGACCACCCCATCGCTCGAGAATTTCAATCCAATTCATCCTTCTGTGGTAGCAGACACTGTGCCAAAGCTAGGGGTACAAAGGGAAAACACAGATCTTACTCTCCCCGAGCTTACAAACTCACGAAGGTGGAGGAAGGAGGGAAAAAAACCACATGGATAATTCTGATATAAGGAAGAGTTAAATAAACTGGACTCTGATGAAGTCCCACACTTTCTGTGCATCCTTCTTCTATTTCTCTTAGACCTTGGAATGTCCTCCCTCCTCCTTCTCCTCCTGCTGGATTCCTTTCCACCCTTAAAAGTCCAGCTACTTCCTCCAGGGTGCCTTCTTTGATCTCCCCCTGTCAGCAATAACCTTATCTTTGGACCTCACTTAGCACTCTGTCAATCTGATTCATATTTCACAAAATCTCACAGCTGCAAGGGGCCTTTGAGTCCAACCCTCTCATTTTAGCAAATCACAGAAATTGACACCCCAAAGGTGTCAAGTAACCTGCCTGATATCACACGAGTGGCATAACTGAGATCTTGCTTCCACATGCAGCACGACCTTGTTCCTTCCATTACTTGTACCTCTTTCAACTCTCAACCCCCAGCACCAAGAAGATTTTATGCATCCCATACCATATCCCCTCCTGTCCCCCATCTCTTCCTGCAATGAGCTTCTTTTCCCATTGTCTTTCTTCCATCTCTCCTCTCTGCTTATCTTAAGGCTACCGGTAGGTACCCTAAAGTTGTACTTAATATTCCCCTGACACTTATGGATGAAAAAGTTGCTGGTCCCTGAAACAGTTAACCAAGTAGGACTGAGAGAAAGCGATCTTGTTTCTTTGAAGGAAAGACCTGATGGTCCTAGAATGTGTCAGTATGTATCACTAATGTATTATTATTATCCTCCGATAGGTTTGTGTCTTAATCCCTTACAAGACTGTGGGCTCCTTGGAGACAGGACTTTGATCATTAGTATCCTTTCCAGCCCTGAGCTCAGCACTCTGCTCATATGATCAATAAATTCAGAAAGTATGATTTTTTTTCTTCTTTTTGGTGGGGAAACTCCTCCCACCAAAACAGATACAACTGTTTATAATATAGTAGCTAAGTCTCAAGAGAGCTGCCTGAGGCTCAGAGGTTAACTGACTTTGAAGGATTTGAACCCTCGTCTTCCTGACTCCAAATCCAACAACACTATCCACTGTACCATGCTGCCTCCTGTTTTGCCCATAATAGGTGTTTAATAAATATTGGTTGAATTATTGGATTGAATCTTTATATCCCCTATGTAACCTTAATAGCTAGTGCTTTAAGGTCTGCCAGAGACATTATCTCATTTGATAAAGCAGGTGCTCAGTAAATGCCCATTAAATGAGTGAATTACCATTTTAGAGATGGTGAAGCTGAGACCAAGTCCAGGGCAGAGCTGGGCCTAGAACTCAGGGCTCCTAACTCTGATTCTGGAACTACTTTAAAAGACCGGGTGGGCAAATACAGAAGTCCAGCTAACCCAAGTCACTGCTACTGAATGAGAGGGCCCCGAATTAGGAAGGAAGGCACTAGGTAGTCCCCAGAGGAAAGGTCTTCTGGATCCAGAGAAAGAGCAAGGTTCATTGAGGAGGGATAAAGAAAGAGAATGGGAGTAAATTGAATTACTTCCAGAGTCCAAGACAGAAAAATCATTTGACACACTGATTTGATGTGTGATCTCAGTGGTAAGTCTTTTACCTTCTCTAGACTTCACTTTCCTCATTTGTAAAAATAGGTGAGGGGAGCAGACCAGTCAGTCACTAAGGTTCCTTCCAGATCTGGAAATTGACAAAAGACATCAATGTTAGGACTGATGCCAGCAGGAAGGTAGCAGAGTCAGAGAAGGGGAGAGCTGGAAGGGATTTTCAAGATCATCGAGCCCAATCTTGCCATTTTCCAGATGGGAAAACTGAGGTCCTGAGAGAAAGAAGAACTTGCCCAGGGTCATACAGCCAGGAACTGTCAGAACCATACTGCAGGGTCATGTGTCTGAGTCTCAATTCTAGCCCTTGGTCTACCACATGGGCTTCCTTCTCTCAAAGCCAGACCTAGCCTTTTTTTACTCAATGGTAGCAATGCAGTTTGAGGGAGTGGGGGGGGGGGGAAGATCCACACACCACCATACACAACTTCATCAGAGTTAAGTGCAAATGTTCCTTTTATTTATTTATTTTGGAGTCATGTCCTCTTTAGCAATCTGAGAAGTCTATGATCCCCTTAGGCTTTCAGTAATGTATTTAAATACATATGATAAAATATGTGCAATTATAAAGAAAATTGATTATATTGAAATATGGCTATCAAAATATTTAAAAAAATTAAAAACAAGTTCCTGGACCTCAGTTCACCAACCCCTGATAAAGAACTGAGTGAGTTAGACTGTTTAACTAAGAGATAGCATGGTGTAGTGGACACAGCACTGGACGTGAAGTCATGAAAACTTGGGCTCAAGTCCTGCCTATTTGACCCTGAACAAATCACTTAACTTCTCTGGGCCTCAGTTTCCTCATCTGTGAAAAGAGGACAATAACAGTACACACCCACAGAGTTATAGGGCATTTGCCCTCCAGAGGAGACTTCCTGCCGAAGTCTCGGCAGCGGAGGAAATTTGAGCATAGAACAGAGCAGGGCATTGAAATCTTCCTCTCTGTAAGTCTTTAGGTCTGGAACAGATCCCCGTTCTCTTGCAATCATTTTGGCCTCACAGTTGCCTAGAGGTGTAAGGGCAGCCTGAGATTATAGGATTTAGAACTGGGTGAGACTTTAGAAATCATCCTGTGCAACCTCCATTTTACAGATACAGGAAACTGAGGCCCAGAGAGGGACCTAACTTGCACAAGGTCACGCACCCCATTTTCTGGGACACTTGATCATGTCTGTAAGCCAGTGAAGATCCCAAGAAGCCAACCCGCATGGGCGAACTGAGGGCGAAACCTCAGGCCGGCGAGGCGGACCCTTTCTCCTGTAGGTCGGCCTAGGCTAGGCTGAGAGGCCAGTGAGCGCGTGGATGGGCGGGGCGGCCCCGCCTCTCTCTATAAGAAAGCAGTCGCGGACTGGGAGCTGAGCGAAGACGGGTAGGATCGGATCTTACACGGGTCTCCACCAGGAGTGGAAAAGCAGCTCTTCCGAGCTGTAGCTTCTGGAGACCGCTCCGGTTGGGTCCTGCGGGGTGACAGACGGGACGGCACGGGCTTCCTTTGTCCTGGCCGCGGCCCCGCGGAGAAGTTTGGTGAAGGTAGCTGTCCTGGGGTCCCGATCGCGGACTGGGACAGCGTCCTCGCCCCGAGCAGTCCCGGACTGAGAGGGGCTCTCCCTGCAGCTAGGTCTGACCCTCCACCTATCTCTCTGCAGGATCCTCTTTCCCCCCGCCCCGCCTCTCTCTCTGTCCCTGAGCCCATGACGGATCCCCTGATGCTACCCCTGAGCCACGGAGTTCCGGGGCTGCAGCCTCACCGCGTGGGGGCGGGGAATCTGCCCACCGGTCCCCATGTATTCCGGACCCTACCCCCCGCGTCCGACGGCTTCCCGCACCCCTATGGTGGGCCGGGGCTTGAGAACGGTGACCTGCGCCTCCGGTCCAACTCATCTGTCCAACTGGGGCCCCAGCTGTCAGGGCCCGGGACTCTGCTGTACCCGAGTCAGCCCGGACCCTTTCCGGGGCCCCCGCGGCCGCCGCAGCTCGCGGCCAGCTTGCATAGGCAGAAACTCCATCCGTTCTACCAGGGCCACCCTACGGGGTGTGCCCTGGGTCCGGGGACCCCGCGGTGCTGGCCGGGCCCTCTGGGCCCAGACCTGGCGCCCCCCGCGCTGACCTTGAGCTGTGTGGACGCCGAGCTCATCGACGAGGAGACGCTGACTTCTCTGGAACAGGAGCTGGGTCTAGACCGGGTGCAAGAGCTGCCTGAGCTCTTCCTGGGCCAGAACGAGTTCGACTGCCTCTGGGACTTTGGGGGCAAACAGCAGGCCGGAGCCGTGAGCTGCTGAGGGCCCCAGGGCTCTGGCCTTTTCGAGGATTTCCCATGCCCTCTCCCTAGCCCAGTTCCAATCTCTTAACAGCTTAGGAGCCTTGCCCCTGTATCCTTTTTGGCTGGTATCTGGAGTAAAGAGACTAAAGCTTGAAGGGAGGGGGTCATGTTTGGGGAGAAACCCCCACCAGCATTAGCTGTCTGTGTCCCTGGGGTTTAAAAGGTCTGGGTTCATGATTGTGAAGGAGACTCCATGGCATTTGGAATGCCTGTCTGGCTCTCTAGTCTATCCTTATTTAGGATGAACAAGGGCACAATCAGGATTTGAACCCAGGTCTTCTGGCTCTAAGCTCTTTCCCACCGTACCAGACTTCTTGACTCTGGGGGCTGTTTGCTGGGGGTGGGAGGGGAATTACAGATGCCTGCCTTTGAACCCTCCCCTGCTGAGCCATTTTAGGCTTAGGGTCTCTGCCAGACCTTTCCTTTCCGCCTTCCAAGACTCCCTCCCATCTGGCTGGAAGGACTACAGGCACTTGGCAAGATGGATCCCTGTACTTATCTCAGGGGCACGGGCAGGGTGTGCCTGGGTCACTGCTATAGTTGGACTTTTTTCTGCAAGCCACTGGCCCCATGCTGGGGTTCTTTGGGGGGATTTCCCAACTCGTGGGTGACTAACTGGCTTAAGGTCACTGCCCTCTTTCTCTGCCTTTGCAAGCCAAAATAAATGTTTCCTTTTGGATTTGGAGTCTGCTGACCTGATTTTGGGGGGAACCTGCTGTGGGAGCATTTGTCAAAGATCCAGTTTGTTTTACTTTGAGGGGATTTGGGTGAGTGGGGTAGAAGAGAAGTGTAAGCAGATCCAGAGCTGAGGGTGGTGGTGATGGTGGTGGCATCGGGTATAGGGTGTGGGGTAAGGCAGGACTGGGGCATCAACAGAGTATTGGGAACTGCAGATGTTGGCTTCTTTTGAAACTGCCCCGAGTCTTGCAGTTGAAATGGCGCAATCTCACCCAGCTTCCTTCTTGGAGAGAATGGCAGTTGGACCCTGAGATGGTCCTGAAAGGTTGAGACCCTGAGAGCGTCCTGGCTTGGTCTGGCTTGGGGTGGAGTTCTGTAGAGCTGGAGAACTGCATGGGCAGCTTACTGGCGGTGACTGCCCCCAGCTGCTCACTGGTGGTGTTGCTGCTAAGGGGAGGGAGCCGGCTGTCAGAGCAGGGCTACCCCCCAGCCCTCTTCAATAGATCTATTACTCTCTTCCTTTCCCTCTTTTTCCACCTCCTTCCCCATGCAAGTCAACAAGCTAAATTTCTATGATAAATTTCTAAATTTCTATGATAAAACTACCCCTTTTTAGTTTGAACTTCTTATTACATAGGTGTTAGGAATTCCCTGGTGAGGAAACTCCCTCCATCATAGCAGATTCACAACTTTTAGTCTCAGACCTGCCTGGCTTGCCTGTTTAGCTTGTTGCTGTTTGTAAGACAGGGCAGCTAGATCAGTGAGGTGGACAGAGTGTCAATCCTGGAGTCAGGAAGACCTGAGTTCAAATCCTACCTCAGACATTTACTAAATGTGTGACTCTGGGCAAGTCATTTAACTTTGTTAAGCCTCAGTTTCCTCATCTGTAAGATGGAGGCTAGAGAGGGCTGGAGAAGGAAATGGCAAACCACTCTGGTATTTTTGCTAAAAAAAAAAAACCCAAATAGGGTCACAAGAGTCAGACATGACCGAAGAACGACTAAACAACAACAACCACATGTACAAGACACCACTGTGATCACTGTGCTCCAGATATAGTCTGGCTAGGGCAAAAGACAATACTATCTCCCCATTTTGGATAATATGCTTCTTAATACAGACTAGGATTGCATTAGTTTTTTGGTTCTCATGTTATACTACAGACATACATTGAGCTTTCAGTCCACTAAGACACCCAGATCTTTTTCATTATGAACTATTGTCTAGTCACACCTCTCCCTAATGACTAGGAGGTCACTTAAGGCTTTAGAAAGTGAGGGGAAGGGGAATAAAAGTCAGGACTCCATGGGGTGAGGAATGACTAGGGAATAAGGCAGTAGGGTCATTGGTTGAAGATGATTGGGGAGAGAGCAATCAGGGTTAAGTGATTTGCCCAGGGTCACAGAGCTAGTTGTCAAGTGTCTGGGGCTGGATTTGAACTCGGGTCCTCCTGACTCCAGGGCCAGTGCTCTATCCACTGTACCACCTAGCTGCAGTTAAAAAAAGTTTAGCAGTAAAGAGGAGATGGGGACAACAGTTTGAGGGACTTGTGGCATGAAAGGCAGCATCGTGTAAAGAAAAGTTGAAGTCAGAAGACTTGGGTTCGGGTCCCAGCTTTGCCATTTGACAGTCATATGACTTTCAACAAATCCCTTGACCTTTCTGAGTATGTTTTCTCCCTCTGTAAAATGAGGATAATTCATTGTGAGGATTAAATGAGATAATTGCTATAACATGCTTTGTAATCATAAAGCACAGCATAAAGATCAGTTTATAGGAGTTAGAGCTAGAAGGGCCCATAGGCCTTATTTACCCCTCCCTCCTCCCCCAATTTTACAGACAGGTTGTGACTTTCCCCAAGATCACACAGTAAGTAACAGAACCAGCTCATCTGCCTCCCAAACCAGTACTCTTTTCTCTAAACTGTGCTGGCCTGCTTACTGGATATATTATATTATGTCTCTTTTCTCTTTGGGTCTCAGTTTTCTCATCTGCAAATTGAGAGGATTAGACCGGAGGAACTCTAAGCTCCCTCTCTGCTCTGGTCTTGTGTGAGATATAACAGCAACAGTGATTGCATTAACTGTTGGCTCACATGGTCTCAATGACCGTTGGGACAGGATGGAGAGGGATGGCTTCTGTCAACTGATGAGGCAACTCTGAGGCAATAGGTCTGGTGGGGCCTTTGCCTGGGGGCAGCTAACACATCTATCTGCTTGGCTCTGGTCCAGGAAACATAATCAATCCATAATCCTTGATGGTATAGTGAAAATGAGCTCCCTCTCCTCCAGGACTGTGCCTTGGCCAAGTGTTTTGGGAGGGGATATATCCTGTCCTTCACAGGCCCCTTCCTAAATGGCCCATCACCCAAGGGCTTTCCTCCTCCAAGTTGCTCACCCCAAGGACCTCTATTCTTTCATGATTACCCCACCTCTGGACCAAGTCCCATTTATTTCTAGGGTCCAAAGGATCATGGCTAGTGTACCAAGTGTACCCCTCAAGGTGAGGGGAGCCATTATGACAGAAATAAAGATTTTCAGAGTTGGAAGGGACCTCAGAGGCTAGGAAACCCAACCCTTTTCTGAGTAGATAACCCCTTTATAACATTTCTGACAAAGGGTCAAACATCCACTTGAAGACTTTAAGTGATGGAAAACTCACTGCCTTCTGAATTTTATCAACACTAGATTACTCCCTCCTCTATTAATATTCACATGCTTCTAAATGGAGCTGAAGGAAATCATAAAAGTCATGCTGGTTGAGCCCCATTACAAGCATTTGTTATTGAATATCAATCTGGCCTTCATGAAAGTTACTCCTCTCTAATTGATTTTCTGCCCTATTCAGGATGACTGTTTCAAACCTTCCCATCTCTCTTCAAGCTTCTCATATCCTCCTCCCCTCCCAATCTTCCCCAATCTCCTTTCAGCTGAGGACCTAGCCTCCTGCCTCACTGAAAAAATGGATGCCATTAGATAAAAGATAAAAGCTCTTTTCTTCTCTTCCTAATCCCACATCCATCTGACATCATGCCTCATATCACCTCCTTCACTGTAGTCTGTGATGAAGAGGTGGCCCTTCCCCTATCTAAGGACAAGCCTTCCAAATGGATCTTTAATCCCATCACCTCGTGTCTTCTGGAGACCCCACCATCATCCCCATTCTCTCACTAATCTTCAATCTCTTCCTAAATATTGGGTACTGGCTGCCCCATAGGCATCTCAAACTCAACATGCTCAAAACAGAACTAATTTTCTCTCCTTTCCCCACCTCCCTTCTGAACCTCCCTATTATTGTCAAGGCACCACCATCCTCCAAGTCACATATAACCATGGCATTATTCTTTTTTTTTTTTAACAGTGATAAATAGTTTTTTTCAGGCAATGAAACATGGAAAAAAATAAATTAGTACTTATTATAATAATTCCATTTGTATAACTCTTACAAATATTTACCTGACATATAAAAAGGGAAATTATTGTACATGTAAAATTTATGTAGATGATCATTACACATACAATGCAATCCTGGTAGGAGTCAAGCAGCTTTCACTCCTCCCTATGGGAGGGTAATCAATCACTCACTGTATGATAGTCACAGGGGTGCAGCAAAAGCAGGTGTGCAATTAGGGTGGTCACTTATTGGCACATTTGTTACTATATGTGGAAATCTATTGGCAATGTACTCGTGCTGATAGCAACACTGAGAAACATACTGGCACCTTTGAAAATTAAAAGGGGCAACTGGATTGTACCACAAGGAAGGGAAGACCCCAGGTTAGAATGAGTTAAGACTTGGGGGTTGGAGGGGCAGCTAGGTGGTGCAGTGGATAGAGTGCCAGTCCTGGAGTCAGGAGGACCTGAGTTCAAATCTGGCCTCAGTTACATAATACTTCGTAGCTGTGTGACTCTAGGCAAGTCACTTAACCCCAATTGCCTCACCAAAAAAAAAAAAAGACTTGGGGGTTGGCTTAGAGTTCCAATTCTCATGACTACAAGACCCTTTGAGTTATCAAGTAAATACAGAAGATTACAGTTATTAGCCTAGGCACTCCACGAGGGCCTGAACTATCTGAACTTTGGATCTTCCCCAGAACCAACTTAATACATGTTTGTCAAACTGATTTAAAAATTTGACTGGCAGAGAACTTTTTCAGAATGGATTTGAGATAACACTTTAGGCAGAGGGCAATATAGTCTTTAATAGCTCTAAAAATAAAGAATGATTCAAAAATATAAGGATAGCTTGACTGTATGTCTGGCCTCCATTTGTGTGGCATTATTTTTGATTCCTCACTCTTACCCCACATACCTAATCCTCTACCAACAACAGAAATCCTGTAATTTGTACCTCCACAGCACCTTTCATATTTGTTCCCTTCTCTTTACCTACACAGCCACCACCTTAGTTCAGGCACTCATCACCTCTTGGCAGGGCTATTACAATAGCCTCCTCATTGTTCTCACTGATTTATCTCTCCATATTCCAGTGTATCTTATGTTCAACTGTGTAAGGTTATTTTTCTACATTGTAGGTCTTACCATGTCACCCACTCCTACTCAATAAAATCCAGTGACTTCTCATTATTTCCAGAATCAACTGAAGTCCTCTGTTATTCAAGGTTCTTCATAATCTGTACCCTTTTTAACCTTCTAGTCTATTCACCTTTTCCTCATCTCCACAAATTTTATGGTCCAATGATACTGGCTTACTTGTTGTTCCTCTCAAAGGCCACTCCATCCCCATCCCCATCCCCCTTTCTATCTCCACCTCCACCTCCATCCCCACCTGAATCTTTATCTTCATCTCCATCCCCCTCCATCTTTATCTTCATCTTCATCTCCATCTCCATCCTCATCCCTCTCTCCATCTCCATTCCCATCTCCATCTCTACCTCCATCTCCACCTCCACCTCCATCCCCACCCCCAATTCCATCCCCATCTCCACTTCCATCTCTACCCCCAACTCCACCTCCATCTTTATCTCCATCTCCATTTCTATCTCCATCTCCATCCCCGACCCCGACCACTCCCCACCTCCATCTTTATCTTCATCTCCATCTCCATCTCCATCCCC
>NW_020949396.1:0-1859 GCF_900497805.2 Vombatus ursinus | reverse complement strand
ATCTTCATCTCCATCTCCATCTCCATCCCCATCCCTACCTCCATCCCTACCTCCATCTTTATCTTCACTTCCATCTTCATCTCCTTTCCCATCCCCACCCCCATCTCCAACTCCACTTCTGTCTCCACCTCCATCCCCACCTCCATCTCCATCTCCATCTCCATCTCCAACCCCATTTCCATCTTCATGCCTTTGCAAAGGTTTGCTCCATGCAATCTCACCTCACCTCTGCCTCTTAGAATCCCAGGCTTTCTTCAAGATTTAACTCAATTGCCACCTTCTGCAAGAGCTCTTTCCCAGTCCCCCAGGCACTTGATGTTAAAGTTATCTTCCTTCTACTCTCTATACATCTTGTATATGCCAACACATGTGCATGCTGTTGTCTCCTTCATTATAATATGAAAGCCTTGAAGCAGTTAGGTGGCACAGTGGATAGTATGCTGAGCATGGAGTCAGGAAGAATTGAATTCAAATCTGGCCTCACACACTTAGTAGGTGTATGACCTTGGGGAAATCACCTAACCTCTATTTACCTTAGTTTCCTTTGTTGTAAAATGGGGATAATAATAACACCCACCTCCCAGGGTTGTTATAAGGATCAAATGAGGTAATATTTGTAAAGCGTTTAGTACAGTTCCTGGCACATAGTAAAAACTTAATAAATACTTGTTTCCTTCCTTCCTTGAGGGCAGAATCTATTTTTGTCTTTCCTGCCTCCCAGCCTTACCCTCAACACCACTCCACCCCAACATAGCCCAGCACCAACATCCTGATACCACTGCATCTGCCTGCCCCCTGCCACTGTGGGCTGAGGACTCATGCCACATGGGAGATCTGGGATTAGCAGGGATGGTACATGATGGCCTTAGGGCAACATGGGCTATCTCAAGGTTTCTTTTTGCCTACTCTCCAAACTGAATTTGCCCCAAGTGCCAGAATTTTGGTTATGACCCTGCTTAGAAGACAGAATGTCAGAGCTGGGAGGGGCTTTAGAACCTAAAATGTCAGATCTGAGAGGGTCCTTAGAGCCAAGAATGTTGGAGATGGGAGGGGCCTTAGAACACAGAATGTCAGAGCTGCCTTAGAGATCATCCAGCCCAACCCTTTCCTTTTACAGAATTCATTACCTCCTAAGCCCTCCCCCCACCTTCCCTATTACTGTATAGGGTAACCCTAGCTTCCCAGTCCCTCAGGCTCATAAACTCGGTGTCATCCCAGACACCTCACTCACTCTCACACCCCCATATCCAAGCTGTTGCCAAGGCTTATCAGTTTCACCTTTGCAGCATTTCTCCAATACACCCCCTTCTGGCCTCTGACTCTGCCCCCACTCTGGTGTAGGTTCTCAATCATCTCACACCTGGAGTATTGCAATAGCTACTACATGCCTGGAATTCTCTCCCTCCTCCACTTGACTTCTGACCTCCCTGGCTTCCTTTCAGTCCCAACTAAAATCCTACCTTCTACAGGAAGCCTTTCCCAACCCCTCTTAATTCCAGTACCTTCCCTCTGTTAATTATTTCCCATTTATCCTCTATATAGCATGCTTTGTTTGCATGTTGTCTTCCTCACTAGCCTGTGAGCTCCTTGAAGGCAGGGACTGTCTATTGCCTCTTTTTGTATCCCCAGTGCTTAGTACAGTGCCTGGCACATAGTAGGCATTTAATAAATATTTATTGAATGGAATTGAATTACACATGAGGAAAGTGAGGCCCAAAGGGAGGAAATAACATGCCTGTGAGAGCCAGGGCTAGACCCTGGAGGTAGGGCTTTCATCTCCTAGTTTGTATAGACCTAAATAACAACATATCAAAAAAACCAGGTCACTGTTTTGGCTCTGCTGACTCCACAATTTATTT
>NW_020949395.1:0-16513 GCF_900497805.2 Vombatus ursinus | reverse complement strand
AACACCACTTATTTGCCTCAGGGCAAGTCCCTTAACTTCTCTAGACCCAGTTTCCTCATCTGTAAAATGAGGGGGTTGGACTAAATGAACTCTGAGATCACTTGGAAGGAACTTCTGAGGAAGCCAGGGAGCACAATGATTGAGGGCTGGGCCTGGAATCAGGAAGGTCTGAGTTCAAATCCAACCTCTGATATTAGCTGTATGACCCTGGGCAAGTCACTTAACCCCCTGCTTGCCTCAGTTTCCTCATCTGTAAAATGGGGATAATGATAGCACCTACCTCCCAGGGTTGTTGTGAGGATCAAATGAGATAATATCTGTAAAACGCTTAGTGCAGTGCCTGGTGCATAGTAGGTGCTTGATAAATGTTTGTTCTCTTCCCCTCATCTAGTTCAAATTCTTTATTTTTGAAGACAAGGTCCTGGGAAATCAAGTGCTAGATGAGTGATGTGATACTTGCCCAAGGTCACACAGAGTAGGCCCGTGTAGTAGGATCATAGAGTATGACCACTGGAGAAGGTGTAAGAAGGTTGGAGAGGTAGGAAGGGGTGAGGTGACAAAGGGTTTTAAATGGCAGACCAAGGATGTTCTATTTAACCCTAAGGGTAAAGAGAGCCACTGCAGCTCACTGAAAAGGCAGGTGAAGGGGGCAGCTAGGTGGCGCAGTGGATAGAGCACCAGCCCTGGAGTCAGGAGGACTTGAGTTCAAATCCGACCTCAGACACACAACACATGACACTTACTATCTGTGTGACCCTGTGCAGGTCACTTAACCCGATTGCCTAGAAAAAAGAAAGAAAAAGAAAAAAAAAGAAGAAAAGGGAGGTGACGTGTTAAGATTTTCACCGTAGAAAAATCACCTTAGCAGCAAACTGGAGGTTGGATTGGGATGGGGAGACAGTTGAGGCAGGGAGACCAGTAGGAAGGCTGTTATAGTCCAGATGAGAGGAGAAAATACCTGAACAGCGTTCTACCTGAATGGAGGAAACCTCTTCAGGTTCTACCTGTACGGGAGATATTGTGAAGGGAGCAACCCCCAGATTTGGCAATGCACTGGCTATGTGCTATGAGTGAGACTGGAGATTCAAGGGTGACCTCAAGGTTGTGAGCCTGGTGACTGGGAGAATGGTGGTCCCCTCAACAGTAACAGGGAAGTTCAGAAGGGGGAGGACAGGAAAGATGATGAGTTCTGGTTTAGACATGCCGGGTTTGAGATGCTTATGGAACATCCAGTTTGAAGGTCTACAAGGCAGTTGGAAAATCGTACCTGGAGCTCAGCAGAGGGAATATAGTTGGATAGATCTGGGGATCATGTGTGTAGAGCTGATCATTGCACCCAGAGGAGCTGATGAGATCACCACTTGGGACAGTATTGAGTCAGAAGAGAAGGAAGACACCTTAGGCTAGTGAGTAGGGTATGCATGAAGAATCAGAAAAATAGACTGAGAAGGCCCAGTCATACAGTCAGGAGGAGAACCCAGAGGGAGCAGTGTCACGAAAGCCTAGAGAGGAGAGAATATCTGTAAGAAGGTGATCCCGTGAGGACTGCTGCAGAGAGGTCAAGAAGGTTCTAGATTGAGAAGACGCCATGAGACTGAGCTCACTGGTAACTTTGGAGAGGGCAGCTTCCACTGAATGATGAGGTCAGAAATCAGATTAGAAGAGAGTGAGAAGAGAGGAAGTGGAGGCATTGAGGATAAACGAATGTTCAAGAAGGAAAGAAGAGGTATAGGACAGTCGTCAGGAAGATCATCTGAAAGCTTTTTAAGGATGGGGAAGATATGGGCATGTCTGTAGGGAAGAGATTGAAGATGGGAGAGAGGAGGAGGAGGGATGATAGTGCGGACCATTTGCTAGAGAAGTCAGGAGGAGATGGGATCCAGAGAGCTTGTCTTGGCAAGGACAGCCTCTTTCTCTGAGACTAGAATGGAAGAGATGATGGAGGCAGGCATTGAACTGATGTGAAACGAGGAAGAGGGGAGAAGAGCGGCCTCTTGGCAAATGACCTCGATCTTTTGGCCAAGCATAAGGTCCTTGGCTGAGTGGGTGAGGGGAGTGACCTTTAGGAAGTAATATCTCTGACCTTTTTCTTAGTCTTTAAATACATGGGGGTTGAACAAGATAGTTTCCAAGAGGCTCTCCTATTCCAAGGTGCTAGGTGTCTATGAAACTTCAGCCCAGCTTGAGCCCTCGGCATTTTCCTCTCTTTTGTCTTCTTTACACTTAGAGATTTCTAGGGGCTCCACTTTATGCAAGGGATGCAGTGACCTGCCTCATAAGTCTGCTCTGGAGGGAGGTCCGGCTGTCTCAGAGGAGGGTGTGGGTGTATCTCAGGATAAGGTGTGGGACAAGAGGAACAGACCTGAAATGTGTGGCAGACCCTGAAAGATGCCTTACTCAGCATTTCCCCTGGCCTTTGGCCCTGCCCTGTGCCCAATGCCAGGCTTGGAAAACTAAGGCATGAGACGACTCATTCCCACGTCCCAGATAGCTGGTGAGTCAATATTGCCATGGGAGTCAGGGCAGTGAAGAGTGTGGCATAAGTGAGTTCTCTAGACTTTCTAGCCTTCACTTGGGCACTGGGGCCCGGGTCTTCCCGTAGGAGTCCTGACTTTGTGCCCAGAGGATTCTGGGGCCCTGGCCCACAAAAATTATCTCAGGAAGTGGGTCTGGGGGTATCTCTAGCCCCTGTTGTGAAAATAAAAAGAGATACGTATAAAGTACTTTGCAAATTTTAAAACATTATATAAATAAATATTTCTTGTTGTTCAGTTATTTTCCAGGTGTGCCCAACCCCATTTGGGGTTCTCTCGGAAAAGACACTGAAGTGATTTGCCATTTCTTTCTCCAGATTATTTTACAAATGAGGAAACTGAGGCAAACAAGGTTAAATGACTTCCCAGGGTCATACATAGGCACTATTTGCTATTAATTAGAAGAGATATTAACAAGCATCTAGTTCAAATTCCTTACTTTAAAGAGGATTTCCCCAAGGCCCAGATAGGCAAGGTGTCAAAGGTCACATAGCTCTAATACAGGTCTCTTGACACTTGGCCCGGGGATCCAGGGAAGCAGTCGGGATGGGGTCGGGGTGCTGCTTCGTGACTCTGAGGTTGTAGCCTCTTGTGAAGACCTCAGACAGTGAGGATGCCACCAGCTCCAGCTCCATAAATTGGCTCCTCCTTCATCAGTCATTTGGCTTGCTGTTCCTTGGCACAGAGTGGGCTTAGAGCAGCCTTCCCTTCCAGTTCATTCTGGTGAGCCACGGTTGGAGTCTCAGCTCTCACCTAAGCTAATCTCCTAGGGCCCCATTTCCTAACCTCACAGGGGTCATTCAGCCTCTAAGGGACATGGTAGTCAGAGGAAGCTCCCTCCCTCCAAAGGTAGCTCCTTTCAGTTTTTTTCCTTTTGTTTTTTATATATTAATTTCTTTTTCAATTAACAATATTTCTGCTTTTTTTCTTCCCCCTTAAGAAAGAGAAAGAACGAAAGAAAGAAAGAGAAAGGAAGGAAGGAAGGGAGAGAGAAAGGAAGGAAGGAAGGAAGGGATAAAGAAAGGAAGGAAGGATGGAAGAGAGAAAAAGAAAGAAAAAAAGGAAGGAAGGAAGGAAGAAAAAAAGAAAGAATGGAAAAACAGTTTCTGTAACTGATATATGCTTACTCAGGTACAATAACTTAGTCAAATTTATAGATTGTCAGAGCAGGAAGGGTTGTTGGAGATCAATTACTTTAACTCAATGGGAACCCTGAAGCATAGAGAGGGGAGGGAAATTGCCTGAGGTCACACTGCCAGGAGTAGATCCTGGAGCAGAAATTAAAATTCCCAACTCCCAAGCCAGGGCTCTTCTCATTGGAACCACGGGCCTTCTTACTCTTCTTTAAAATCCCTTGAGGTTCACCTAGGCCCTGACCTTTCAGGAAGGTGCCTAGAAACCTCAGGTCTCTCTGAGAGATGTGAAAACAGCAGGCAGGCTTATCCTCTTAGCCAGGACTGGAAGTTGCTGGGTGTCCCACAATGTCCTGACTGCCTTTGGACAGGATGCTCTCAGTATGCTGCCATTGGGACCCACATTTTCCTAGACCTGTGTATTATCACCTGGTGTTTAAGAGTCTGGGTTTTGGAGTAAGGAGACCTGGATTTGAATTCAGGCCCTAACACTATCTATATAGTCATGGTCTTTGCTTAGAATAGCCTCAGTTTCAAACTCTGTAGAATGGGTACAATAATACTTACACAATCTACATGATGACAGTAAACTTTATTTTATAGTAAAGTGCTATAGAAATGTGTGCTCTCTCAAGGGTTAGGAGCTCAGTTAGCCCTTGCCTCCTCAATCCAGCATACTATAGTAGAAAAACAAAAACAAAAACAAAAAAACAAAAAACAAAACAAAACCCAAAAAGGAAATTTGAAGTCAGAGGACCCGGGCTGTAAATTCCTACCTTTCCATTTACTGCTTGTGTGATCTTTGTCCCTCTATATCTCTGGGCTTCAGTTTCTCCCTCTGGGGTGGCATGGGGGGATTAGACCAGATGACCTCTGAGATCCCTTTAAGCCCCAAATCTGTGCTCTCATAATACAGGATGACAGAGAGATCAATAAGTTTTAGAGTTCTGCCTGCAATCAGAGAAATGTGGGTTCTAGTCCCAGCACCTCATGAAACTCTCTGTGGGACCTTGGGCAAGTCCCTTCCCTTTTCTGGGACTTGGTTTACTTGTCTGTAAGATGGGAAGATAGTAGATTGGAGGGCGATAGATGATATTGAATGTCCTTCCCAGTTGTGACATTCTATGAATCCATCTGAGATTTCCAATGACAGGTAAGGATGTGGAGCTCCTGGGATCTCAGCCCCACCCCAGGATCATGGGAATTTGCCCAAATTACTTGGCCACATTGTTTTCTGGTCAGGAATTGGGGCTAAAGACCTTGAAGCCAGCCTCACCCAGGTGTAGGACTTAATGAGTTAATGGGAACCTGGTGCTTGGAGATCATCAGATGAAAGGTTCATCACTGTAATTATTCTCTAGTCAAGCTGCCTGCCCAGGTATGTGTGAGTGTGTGAGAGCTAGTCCAGGTCAGGAGGGAGTCAATTATCGGCCTATCACACCCCTCCCTTGGTAGGAGTGCAGGAAGGTGGCTGGTTTGGCCCTGCTGTGGCATTGTGCACTGCCCCCAGGCTGTGGGCCCTTGGGTTCTCACGGTTGCTCACCAGACCCATGGCATTCCCAGGACAGAACAACAAGCTCTTACTACAGGGTTATAATTACAGTCGTCGCTCCTCCTCTTAGGAATGGCCCAGACAGCTTCCTTCCTTCCAAGGAAACCTCCAGGGCCCAGGAATTTTCTGATAGTCCCCTTCACCAAGATGGCCAAATATTGCCCTAGGATCAACTGGGACCCAAAGCTTGCAAGAAGCATAGTAGGGGTGGACTTGTCCCCAGGATGACAACACAAAGACCTGAGACTCAACTGGTTCTGGAAAAAAAGATGTGTCTAATGCCCCAACCATAAAACCTTTCCTAATACTAATGCTAACTCCAAACCCTAATGCTAACCCTGACTCTAATTTGAACCATGACTGTGTCCTAATGGAAAGAATACCAGAGTCAGAAAATCTAGGTTTAAACCCTGACCCTCTGATCCATAGTACTCGTATGACCTGTATGAGAAAGTAATTTAATCTTCCTGGGCCTCAGTTTCCTCATTTGTAAAATGAGGGGGTTGGATTGGATGATCTCTGAGCACTCTCCCAGGTCTCTGCTCCCATGAATCCACCCTTGTGCCTCCTAGGTAGCGATGACTTTATGAGACAAGATGCAGAGGCAGGAAAGTTGGGGAATATTAATTTGTCCTGTTGTCTGGAGAAAGGCAGGCAATATCAGTCAATCAATCAATAATCAATCATTTATTAAGTGCCTACTATGTGCTCTATGAGCAAAACAGAATTGCAGTTCTGACATTGCAAAAGCGACATGAGATGGAGAAGTTTAGAGATATTTCCACCCTAAGTGTTCACATGGACTATTTGTGCCCAACCTGTGGTAGAACCTTCCGAGATTATATTAGTTGGATCAGCCATAGTCAGACACACTCTACTTGACCCAACATTGTCATTTTGGTCCTCTCTGAGAATGAAGGGCAACAACCATTAAGTGCCTACTATGTGCCAGGCTCTGAGCTAAGCACTGAGGATACAATTACAAAGAATGGAACAATCCTTACTTTCAGAGGGAGTTGGTTCTAACAGCGGAGATCAACCTGGAAAGGTTGGTTGGGGCTAACAGAATAAAGGGCCTTGAAAACCATCTTGAAGAAGATAGACTTCCTCCTCTAGGCCAGTGTTTCCTAGATTGTCTCATGGAACTCTTGTGTCCTATGTAATGTCACTAGGAGTTCCATGTGAAAATCGCAAGTGATATTTTTCCTTAAAAAATATCAAATAGAAAAATCAACTTGTAGGTGACAATTTCTTTCCATACTGAAATAGATTTAATTTCATGGGATCATAGGATGCTCTTGATTTAGGGCTAGAGGGGTCCTTAAAGACCATCAAGTCTAATTCCCTCATTTTTCCCCTCATGGGGAAACTGAGGCCCAGAGAGATTTCCCACCAAGATTTCACAACTACTAAGTATCTGAGGTGGGATTCCTATCCAGATTTACTCTCTCTTATTTTGGAATGTCATATCAACTGGATATCCCATACCCCTAGACCACCCCATCGCTCGAGAATTTCAATCCAATTCATCCTTCTGTGGTAGCAGACACTGTGCCAAAGCTAGGGGTACAAAGGGAAAACACAGATCTTACTCTCCCCGAGCTTACAAACTCACGAAGGTGGAGGAAGGAGGGAAAAAAACCACATGGATAATTCTGATATAAGGAAGAGTTAAATAAACTGGACTCTGATGAAGTCCCACACTTTCTGTGCATCCTTCTTCTATTTCTCTTAGACCTTGGAATGTCCTCCCTCCTCCTTCTCCTCCTGCTGGATTCCTTTCCACCCTTAAAAGTCCAGCTACTTCCTCCAGGGTGCCTTCTTTGATCTCCCCCTGTCAGCAATAACCTTATCTTTGGACCTCACTTAGCACTCTGTCAATCTGATTCATATTTCACAAAATCTCACAGCTGCAAGGGGCCTTTGAGTCCAACCCTCTCATTTTAGCAAATCACAGAAATTGACACCCCAAAGGTGTCAAGTAACCTGCCTGATATCACACGAGTGGCATAACTGAGATCTTGCTTCCACATGCAGCACGACCTTGTTCCTTCCATTACTTGTACCTCTTTCAACTCTCAACCCCCAGCACCAAGAAGATTTTATGCATCCCATACCATATCCCCTCCTGTCCCCCATCTCTTCCTGCAATGAGCTTCTTTTCCCATTGTCTTTCTTCCATCTCTCCTCTCTGCTTATCTTAAGGCTACCGGTAGGTACCCTAAAGTTGTACTTAATATTCCCCTGACACTTATGGATGAAAAAGTTGCTGGTCCCTGAAACAGTTAACCAAGTAGGACTGAGAGAAAGCGATCTTGTTTCTTTGAAGGAAAGACCTGATGGTCCTAGAATGTGTCAGTATGTATCACTAATGTATTATTATTATCCTCCGATAGGTTTGTGTCTTAATCCCTTACAAGACTGTGGGCTCCTTGGAGACAGGACTTTGATCATTAGTATCCTTTCCAGCCCTGAGCTCAGCACTCTGCTCATATGATCAATAAATTCAGAAAGTATGATTTTTTTTCTTCTTTTTGGTGGGGAAACTCCTCCCACCAAAACAGATACAACTGTTTATAATATAGTAGCTAAGTCTCAAGAGAGCTGCCTGAGGCTCAGAGGTTAACTGACTTTGAAGGATTTGAACCCTCGTCTTCCTGACTCCAAATCCAACAACACTATCCACTGTACCATGCTGCCTCCTGTTTTGCCCATAATAGGTGTTTAATAAATATTGGTTGAATTATTGGATTGAATCTTTATATCCCCTATGTAACCTTAATAGCTAGTGCTTTAAGGTCTGCCAGAGACATTATCTCATTTGATAAAGCAGGTGCTCAGTAAATGCCCATTAAATGAGTGAATTACCATTTTAGAGATGGTGAAGCTGAGACCAAGTCCAGGGCAGAGCTGGGCCTAGAACTCAGGGCTCCTAACTCTGATTCTGGAACTACTTTAAAAGACCGGGTGGGCAAATACAGAAGTCCAGCTAACCCAAGTCACTGCTACTGAATGAGAGGGCCCCGAATTAGGAAGGAAGGCACTAGGTAGTCCCCAGAGGAAAGGTCTTCTGGATCCAGAGAAAGAGCAAGGTTCATTGAGGAGGGATAAAGAAAGAGAATGGGAGTAAATTGAATTACTTCCAGAGTCCAAGACAGAAAAATCATTTGACACACTGATTTGATGTGTGATCTCAGTGGTAAGTCTTTTACCTTCTCTAGACTTCACTTTCCTCATTTGTAAAAATAGGTGAGGGGAGCAGACCAGTCAGTCACTAAGGTTCCTTCCAGATCTGGAAATTGACAAAAGACATCAATGTTAGGACTGATGCCAGCAGGAAGGTAGCAGAGTCAGAGAAGGGGAGAGCTGGAAGGGATTTTCAAGATCATCGAGCCCAATCTTGCCATTTTCCAGATGGGAAAACTGAGGTCCTGAGAGAAAGAAGAACTTGCCCAGGGTCATACAGCCAGGAACTGTCAGAACCATACTGCAGGGTCATGTGTCTGAGTCTCAATTCTAGCCCTTGGTCTACCACATGGGCTTCCTTCTCTCAAAGCCAGACCTAGCCTTTTTTTACTCAATGGTAGCAATGCAGTTTGAGGGAGTGGGGGGGGGGGGAAGATCCCCACACCACCATACACAACTTCATCAGAGTTAAGTGCAAATGTTCCTTTTATTTATTTATTTTGGAGTCATGTCCTCTTTAGCAATCTGAGAAGTCTATGATCCCCTTAGGCTTTCAGTAATGTATTTAAATACATATGATAAAATATGTGCAATTATAAAGAAAATTGATTATATTGAAATATGGCTATCAAAATATTTAAAAAAATTAAAAACAAGTTCCTGGACCTCAGTTCACCAACCCCTGATAAAGAACTGAGTGAGTTAGACTGTTTAACTAAGAGATAGCATGGTGTAGTGGACACAGCACTGGACGTGAAGTCATGAAAACTTGGGCTCAAGTCCTGCCTATTTGACCCTGAACAAATCACTTAACTTCTCTGGGCCTCAGTTTCCTCATCTGTGAAAAGAGGACAATAACAGTACACACCCACAGAGTTATAGGGCATTTGCCCTCCAGAGGAGACTTCCTGCCGAAGTCTCGGCAGCGGAGGAAATTTGAGCATAGAACAGAGCAGGGCATTGAAATCTTCCTCTCTGTAAGTCTTTAGGTCTGGAACAGATCCCCGTTCTCTTGCAATCATTTTGGCCTCACAGTTGCCTAGAGGTGTAAGGGCAGCCTGAGATTATAGGATTTAGAACTGGGTGAGACTTTAGAAATCATCCTGTGCAACCTCCATTTTACAGATACAGGAAACTGAGGCCCAGAGAGGGACCTAACTTGCACAAGGTCACGCACCCCATTTTCTGGGACACTTGATCATGTCTGTAAGCCAGTGAAGATCCCAAGAAGCCAACCCGCATGGGCGAACTGAGGGCGAAACCTCAGGCCGGCGAGGCGGACCCTTTCTCCTGTAGGTCGGCCTAGGCTAGGCTGAGAGGCCAGTGAGCGCGTGGATGGGCGGGGCGGCCCCGCCTCTCTCTATAAGAAAGCAGTCGCGGACTGGGAGCTGAGCGAAGACGGGTAGGATCGGATCTTACACGGGTCTCCACCAGGAGTGGAAAAGCAGCTCTTCCGAGCTGTAGCTTCTGGAGACCGCTCCGGTTGGGTCCTGCGGGGTGACAGACGGGACGGCACGGGCTTCCTTTGTCCTGGCCGCGGCCCCGCGGAGAAGTTTGGTGAAGGTAGCTGTCCTGGGGTCCCGATCGCGGACTGGGACAGCGTCCTCGCCCCGAGCAGTCCCGGACTGAGAGGGGCTCTCCCTGCAGCTAGGTCTGACCCTCCACCTATCTCTCTGCAGGATCCTCTTCCCCCCCGCCCCGCCTCTCTCTCTGTCCCTGAGCCCATGACGGATCCCCTGATGCTACCCCTGAGCCACGGAGTTCCGGGGCTGCAGCCTCACCGCGTGGGGGCGGGGAATCTGCCCACCGGTCCCCATGTATTCCGGACCCTACCCCCCGCGTCCGACGGCTTCCCGCACCCCTATGGTGGGCCGGGGCTTGAGAACGGTGACCTGCGCCTCCGGTCCAACTCATCTGTCCAACTGGGGCCCCAGCTGTCAGGGCCCGGGACTCTGCTGTACCCGAGTCAGCCCGGACCCTTTCCGGGGCCCCCGCGGCCGCCGCAGCTCGCGGCCAGCTTGCATAGGCAGAAACTCCATCCGTTCTACCAGGGCCACCCTACGGGGTGTGCCCTGGGTCCGGGGACCCCGCGGTGCTGGCCGGGCCCTCTGGGCCCAGACCTGGCGCCCCCCGCGCTGACCTTGAGCTGTGTGGACGCCGAGCTCATCGACGAGGAGACGCTGACTTCTCTGGAACAGGAGCTGGGTCTAGACCGGGTGCAAGAGCTGCCTGAGCTCTTCCTGGGCCAGAACGAGTTCGACTGCCTCTGGGACTTTGGGGGCAAACAGCAGGCCGGAGCCGTGAGCTGCTGAGGGCCCCAGGGCTCTGGCCTTTTCGAGGATTTCCCATGCCCTCTCCCTAGCCCAGTTCCAATCTCTTAACAGCTTAGGAGCCTTGCCCCTGTATCCTTTTTGGCTGGTATCTGGAGTAAAGAGACTAAAGCTTGAAGGGAGGGGGTCATGTTTGGGGAGAAACCCCCACCAGCATTAGCTGTCTGTGTCCCTGGGGTTTAAAAGGTCTGGGTTCATGATTGTGAAGGAGACTCCATGGCATTTGGAATGCCTGTCTGGCTCTCTAGTCTATCCTTATTTAGGATGAACAAGGGCACAATCAGGATTTGAACCCAGGTCTTCTGGCTCTAAGCTCTTTCCCACCGTACCAGACTTCTTGACTCTGGGGGCTGTTTGCTGGGGGTGGGAGGGGAATTACAGATGCCTGCCTTTGAACCCTCCCCTGCTGAGCCATTTTAGGCTTAGGGTCTCTGCCAGACCTTTCCTTTCCGCCTTCCAAGACTCCCTCCCATCTGGCTGGAAGGACTACAGGCACTTGGCAAGATGGATCCCTGTACTTATCTCAGGGGCACGGGCAGGGTGTGCCTGGGTCACTGCTATAGTTGGACTTTTTTCTGCAAGCCACTGGCCCCATGCTGGGGTTCTTTGGGGGGATTTCCCAACTCGTGGGTGACTAACTGGCTTAAGGTCACTGCCCTCTTTCTCTGCCTTTGCAAGCCAAAATAAATGTTTCCTTTTGGATTTGGAGTCTGCTGACCTGATTTTGGGGGGAACCTGCTGTGGGAGCATTTGTCAAAGATCCAGTTTGTTTTACTTTGAGGGGATTTGGGTGAGTGGGGTAGAAGAGAAGTGTAAGCAGATCCAGAGCTGAGGGTGGTGGTGATGGTGGTGGCATCGGGTATAGGGTGTGGGGTAAGGCAGGACTGGGGCATCAACAGAGTATTGGGAACTGCAGATGTTGGCTTCTTTTGAAACTGCCCCGAGTCTTGCAGTTGAAATGGCGCAATCTCACCCAGCTTCCTTCTTGGAGAGAATGGCAGTTGGACCCTGAGATGGTCCTGAAAGGTTGAGACCCTGAGAGCGTCCTGGCTTGGTCTGGCTTGGGGTGGAGTTCTGTAGAGCTGGAGAACTGCATGGGCAGCTTACTGGCGGTGACTGCCCCCAGCTGCTCACTGGTGGTGTTGCTGCTAAGGGGAGGGAGCCGGCTGTCAGAGCAGGGCTACCCCCCAGCCCTCTTCAATAGATCTATTACTCTCTTCCTTTCCCTCTTTTTCCACCTCCTTCCCCATGCAAGTCAACAAGCTAAATTTCTATGATAAATTTCTAAATTTCTATGATAAAACTACCCCTTTTTAGTTTGAACTTCTTATTACATAGGTGTTAGGAATTCCCTGGTGAGGAAACTCCCTCCATCATAGCAGATTCACAACTTTTAGTCTCAGACCTGCCTGGCTTGCCTGTTTAGCTTGTTGCTGTTTGTAAGACAGGGCAGCTAGATCAGTGAGGTGGACAGAGTGTCAATCCTGGAGTCAGGAAGACCTGAGTTCAAATCCTACCTCAGACATTTACTAAATGTGTGACTCTGGGCAAGTCATTTAACTTTGTTAAGCCTCAGTTTCCTCATCTGTAAGATGGAGGCTAGAGAGGGCTGGAGAAGGAAATGGCAAACCACTCTGGTATTTTTGCTAAAAAAAAAAAACCCAAATAGGGTCACAAGAGTCAGACATGACCGAAGAACGACTAAACAACAACAACCACATGTACAAGACACCACTGTGATCACTGTGCTCCAGATATAGTCTGGCTAGGGCAAAAGACAATACTATCTCCCCATTTTGGATAATATGCTTCTTAATACAGACTAGGATTGCATTAGTTTTTTGGTTCTCATGTTATACTACAGACATACATTGAGCTTTCAGTCCACTAAGACACCCAGATCTTTTTCATTATGAACTATTGTCTAGTCACACCTCTCCCTAATGACTAGGAGGTCACTTAAGGCTTTAGAAAGTGAGGGGAAGGGGAATAAAAGTCAGGACTCCATGGGGTGAGGAATGACTAGGGAATAAGGCAGTAGGGTCATTGGTTGAAGATGATTGGGGAGAGAGCAATCAGGGTTAAGTGATTTGCCCAGGGTCACAGAGCTAGTTGTCAAGTGTCTGGGGCTGGATTTGAACTCGGGTCCTCCTGACTCCAGGGCCAGTGCTCTATCCACTGTACCACCTAGCTGCAGTTAAAAAAAGTTTAGCAGTAAAGAGGAGATGGGGACAACAGTTTGAGGGACTTGTGGCATGAAAGGCAGCATCGTGTAAAGAAAAGTTGAAGTCAGAAGACTTGGGTTCGGGTCCCAGCTTTGCCATTTGACAGTCATATGACTTTCAACAAATCCCTTGACCTTTCTGAGTATGTTTTCTCCCTCTGTAAAATGAGGATAATTCATTGTGAGGATTAAATGAGATAATTGCTATAACATGCTTTGTAATCATAAAGCACAGCATAAAGATCAGTTTATAGGAGTTAGAGCTAGAAGGGCCCATAGGCCTTATTTACCCCTCCCTCCTCCCCCAATTTTACAGACAGGTTGTGACTTTCCCCAAGATCACACAGTAAGTAACAGAACCAGCTCATCTGCCTCCCAAACCAGTACTCTTTTCTCTAAACTGTGCTGGCCTGCTTACTGGATATATTATATTATGTCTCTTTTCTCTTTGGGTCTCAGTTTTCTCATCTGCAAATTGAGAGGATTAGACCGGAGGAACTCTAAGCTCCCTCTCTGCTCTGGTCTTGTGTGAGATATAACAGCAACAGTGATTGCATTAACTGTTGGCTCACATGGTCTCAATGACCGTTGGGACAGGATGGAGAGGGATGGCTTCTGTCAACTGATGAGGCAACTCTGAGGCAATAGGTCTGGTGGGGCCTTTGCCTGGGGGCAGCTAACACATCTATCTGCTTGGCTCTGGTCCAGGAAACATAATCAATCCATAATCCTTGATGGTATAGTGAAAATGAGCTCCCTCTCCTCCAGGACTGTGCCTTGGCCAAGTGTTTTGGGAGGGGATATATCCTGTCCTTCACAGGCCCCTTCCTAAATGGCCCATCACCCAAGGGCTTTCCTCCTCCAAGTTGCTCACCCCAAGGACCTCTATTCTTTCATGATTACCCCACCTCTGGACCAAGTCCCATTTATTTCTAGGGTCCAAAGGATCATGGCTAGTGTACCAAGTGTACCCCTCAAGGTGAGGGGAGCCATTATGACAGAAATAAAGATTTTCAGAGTTGGAAGGGACCTCAGAGGCTAGGAAACCCAACCCTTTTCTGAGTAGATAACCCCTTTATAACATTTCTGACAAAGGGTCAAACATCCACTTGAAGACTTTAAGTGATGGAAAACTCACTGCCTTCTGAATTTTATCAACACTAGATTACTCCCTCCTCTATTAATATTCACATGCTTCTAAATGGAGCTGAAGGAAATCATAAAAGTCATGCTGGTTGAGCCCCATTACAAGCATTTGTTATTGAATATCAATCTGGCCTTCATGAAAGTTACTCCTCTCTAATTGATTTTCTGCCCTATTCAGGATGACTGTTTCAAACCTTCCCATCTCTCTTCAAGCTTCTCATATCCTCCTCCCCTCCCAATCTTCCCCAATCTCCTTTCAGCTGAGGACCTAGCCTCCTGCCTCACTGAAAAAATGGATGCCATTAGATAAAAGATAAAAGCTCTTTTCTTCTCTTCCTAATCCCACATCCATCTGACATCATGCCTCATATCACCTCCTTCACTGTAGTCTGTGATGAAGAGGTGGCCCTTCCCCTATCTAAGGACAAGCCTTCCAAATGGATCTTTAATCCCATCACCTCGTGTCTTCTGGAGACCCCACCATCATCCCCATTCTCTCACTAATCTTCAATCTCTTCCTAAATATTGGGTACTGGCTGCCCCATAGGCATCTCAAACTCAACATGCTCAAAACAGAACTAATTTTCTCTCCTTTCCCCACCTCCCTTCTGAACCTCCCTATTATTGTCAAGGCACCACCATCCTCCAAGTCACATATAACCATGGCATTATTCTTTTTTTTTTTTAACAGTGATAAATAGTTTTTTTCAGGCAATGAAACATGGAAAAAAATAAATTAGTACTTATTATAATAATTCCATTTGTATAACTCTTACAAATATTTACCTGACATATAAAAAGGGAAATTATTGTACATGTAAAATTTATGTAGATGATCATTACACATACAATGCAATCCTGGTAGGAGTCAAGCAGCTTTCACTCCTCCCTATGGGAGGGTAATCAATCACTCACTGTATGATAGTCACAGGGGTGCAGCAAAAGCAGGTGTGCAATTAGGGTGGTCACTTATTGGCACATTTGTTACTATATGTGGAAATCTATTGGCAATGTACTCGTGCTGATAGCAACACTGAGAAACATACTGGCACCTTTGAAAATTAAAAGGGGCAACTGGATTGTACCACAAGGAAGGGAAGACCCCAGGTTAGAATGAGTTAAGACTTGGGGGTTGGAGGGGCAGCTAGGTGGTGCAGTGGATAGAGTGCCAGTCCTGGAGTCAGGAGGACCTGAGTTCAAATCTGGCCTCAGTTACATAATACTTCGTAGCTGTGTGACTCTAGGCAAGTCACTTAACCCCAATTGCCTCACCAAAAAAAAAAAAAGACTTGGGGGTTGGCTTAGAGTTCCAATTCTCATGACTACAAGACCCTTTGAGTTATCAAGTAAATACAGAAGATTACAGTTATTAGCCTAGGCACTCCACGAGGGCCTGAACTATCTGAACTTTGGATCTTCCCCAGAACCAACTTAATACATGTTTGTCAAACTGATTTAAAAATTTGACTGGCAGAGAACTTTTTCAGAATGGATTTGAGATAACACTTTAGGCAGAGGGCAATATAGTCTTTAATAGCTCTAAAAATAAAGAATGATTCAAAAATATAAGGATAGCTTGACTGTATGTCTGGCCTCCATTTGTGTGGCATTATTTTTGATTCCTCACTCTTACCCCACATACCTAATCCTCTACCAACAACAGAAATCCTGTAATTTGTACCTCCACAGCACCTTTCATATTTGTTCCCTTCTCTTTACCTACACAGCCACCACCTTAGTTCAGGCACTCATCACCTCTTGGCAGGGCTATTACAATAGCCTCCTCATTGTTCTCACTGATTTATCTCTCCATATTCCAGTGTATCTTATGTTCAACTGTGTAAGGTTATTTTTCTACATTGTAGGTCTTACCATGTCACCCACTCCTACTCAATAAAATCCAGTGACTTCTCATTATTTCCAGAATCAACTGAAGTCCTCTGTTATTCAAGGTTCTTCATAATCTGTACCCTTTTTAACCTTCTAGTCTATTCACCTTTTCCTCATCTCCACAAATTTTATGGTCCAATGATACTGGCTTACTTGTTGTTCCTCTCAAAGGCCACTCCATCCCCATCCCCATCCCCCTTTCTATCTCCACCTCCACCTCCATCCCCACCTGAATCTTTATCTTCATCTCCATCCCCCTCCATCTTTATCTTCATCTTCATCTCCATCTCCATCCTCATCCCTCTCTCCATCTCCATCCCCATCTCCATCTCTACCTCCATCTCCACCTCCACCTCCATCCCCACCCCCAATTCCATCCCCATCTCCACTTCCATCTCTACCCCCAACTCCACCTCCATCTTTATCTCCATCTCCATTTCTATCTCCATCTCCATCCCCGACCCCGACCACTCCCCACCTCCATCTTTATCTTCATCTCCATCTCCATCTCCATCCCC
>NW_020949394.1:0-1798 GCF_900497805.2 Vombatus ursinus | reverse complement strand
CCACTTTAATTATTCTTCCTCCGTCCTGGGTTCCTCTGTCTCCTTATGGGGGTTTTCACTTTGATTTCACCAAGAATCCCCTGACCACAAGAGCTTCAGTGGTGGGAAGTATGCTATCGCCAGGTCGCCTTTTGTATACAGGGACAGGAAGTGCTTTCTGAATTGCCAGCACCCTTGGGTACAGCACAGGAGTCACGAAGCTTCCAGTTAGGTTCAGCAGAGATCAAGCCAGAGGGAGCGTCCCAGGAGAAGAGAATGCAGAGGCCCTACTGGGAACCACTGGAGCAACTGAGCCCTATGGAGGAGCCCAAGCCCCTGCACAAGAGTGGTGAGAAGCAGAGAATGTATTCTAAGATGGCTTGGGGAGTAGCCTATGCTAGATAGAGGGATCCATGGTTTGGAGAAGAAGGTGGAGGGGGGACTGGGGAGGAGGTGCTGAGGGGGAGAACACACAGATCTAGCCTTCCTGTCACTGACCAAGTGTCATCACCCAAGAGGATGCTGTCTTTGTTCCTATGAGTGATTACCCTCATGTATGACTGGCATTTTTGTCCTGGCCTTCTGAAGATGACTCTCCCTCTCTCAATCCCCACTGAGGCCAGAGAATCAGGACAACCAGACCTTGGGGAGCAAGGAGCTCCAGAACAGGGCGACCATCTAATGCATAGAGCATGTCAGTTTTGGTCAAGTGCATAAAGTCATTGAACTTGAAGAATGATAGGACCAAATAGAGAGTCATCAGTATTAGCTACAAGGATAGTCTTAATTGGATTCAGAGCAGCAGATGCTCAGAACTGATGTGTCTTCAAAAAAAAAAAATATTAATGTGGCCATCTGGAAAATAACTGGGACTCAGCTACCATCTTGTAGTCACTAATGCTTTTCATCTTAGGAAGGGCAGAAACCTGAGGAGCCAGGCTGTCTAAGAAGAAAATGGAGCTGTGTAAGTCCCAGTTATTTTCCAGATGGCCACATTAATATTTTTTTTTTTGAAGACACATCAGTTCTGAGCATCTGCTGCTCTGAATCCAATTAAGACTATCCTTGTAGCTAATACTGATGACTCTCTATTTGGTCCTATCATTCTTCAAGTTCAATGACTTTATGCACTTGACCAAAACTGACATGCTCTATGCATTAGATGGTCGCCCTGTTCTGGAGCTCCTTGCTCCCCAAGGTCTGGTTGTCCTGATTCTCTGGCCTCAGTGGGGATTGAGAGAGGGAGAGTCATCTTCAGAAGGCCAGGACAAAAATGCCAGTCATACATGAGGGTAATCACTCATAGGAACAAAGACAGCATCCTCTTGGGTGATGACACTTGGTCAGTGACAGGAAGGCTAGATCTGTGTGTTCTCCCCCTCAGCACCTCCTCCCCAGTCCCCCCTCCACCTTCTTCTCCAAACCATGGATCCCTCTATCTAGCATAGGCTACTCCCCAAGCCATCTTAGAATACATTCTCTGCTTCTCACCACTCTTGTGCAGGGGCTTGGGCTCCTCCATAGGGCTCAGTTGCTCCAGTGGTTCCCAGTAGGGCCTCTGCATTCTCTTCTCCTGGGACGCTCCCTCTGGCTTGATCTCTGCTGAACCTAACTGGAAGCTTCGTGACTCCTGTGCTGTACCCAAGGGTGCTGGCAATTCAGAAAGCACTTCCTGTCCCTGTATACAAAAGGCGACCTGGCGATAGCATACTTCCCACCACTGAAGCTCTTGTGGTCAGGGGATTCTTGGTGAAATCAAAGTGAAAACCCCCATAAGGAGACAGAGGAACCCAGGACGGAGGAAGAATAATTAAAGTGG
>NW_020949393.1:0-12093 GCF_900497805.2 Vombatus ursinus | reverse complement strand
TGAAAGCAAAAGCATTAGAAAAACAACCCCCCCACCAAAAAAAAAAAAGCCACACCCAGCAGGGCTAGCCCTATAACCCTGGAGGGAGATATAGTGACTGTATTCTGGAAACGTGACTCATCTCTGCAAGTGGGAGTTTACCCTTAGAGTTCATTTGTTCTATACTGTGATAAATGTTTCAGTATAAAGCATACTAAAGAAAGTTAATTGTCTATATCCTTTATCAAAAGCTCAGATGTGTGCATCTTGGGGAAAGGGAACTTTAGGAGAAGAGGTGAGGGTGGGAGAAGCCATGCAGTGGAGCAACTGGAAATAGAGAACTACGACTCATAGGCCTCATTATCCAATAGCTTCCCTCAATATCTAGGGTCTTCTCACCCTGGAGCATGCCTCTGTGGCTCCTTTCTTTCACTGGTGAGTTCCTTCCTGGGACTTCATTTTGGGCAGGAACCTATGTCAGTTGTACTTCAATCCTTTCCTTGTCTGTGTTTCTGAATCTATGAGCTTTGACAACATGGCCCTGCTCTAATACCTTCCATCCCCACGTCTTCTTTTTTCAGTTCCCTTTTATGTGTTGACTTTCACCATTAGAATGTAAGCTCCTTGAAGGCAGGCACAACCATTTTGCTTATATTTTTATCCCTTGCACTTGTTTGCCTGCCTGCCAGTTAAGAAGTAAGGACCTTGGACAGTAAGTTTTGCTGATCAGCAAAAATGGGTCAGGTTATGGGATTGAAAACATTGTTGTAGAGGGAACTGATATGAAAACAAAGTTCTGCTAGAATGGGATCCTTATGGGCCTTATGGGCCTACTTGTTGTTCCTGACGTGAGAAGCTCTATGTCCCCTTTCTGTGCTTTTGCCTTGTCTGCCCCACATGCCTGGGAACGTTCAACCTCTTAGAATCTCTGACTTCTTCAAGACTCAGTTCAAATGCCGCCTTTTGCAGGAGACCTTTCCTGGTTCCGACGGTTGCTGGTCTTCCCTTTCAAGGTTCATGACTGTCTATTCAGCATGTATCTTCCATGTGCCCATTAATGCTAACATCATTTCATCCATGAGAATAGAAGATCCTTGAGGGCAGCGACCTTTTACTTTTTCTGTTCCACTGGGGCTTAGAATATAATAAGTGCTTAATATAGGCTTCTTGATTATCTTGTTGATTAAAGGAGCAGGAAATCTAGACAAACCTGCCTCCCCTACAATTTTGCCTCAGGCCAGTCCTTGTCCCTAATGCCTGTATCCTATTAAAGCAAAATTAAATGTAGGGGATCTAGTTGTGGATTTGTTTGTTTTTATGTGTCAAGATTTTCAAAGAATTTAAATTGGTTTTTAGAACAGAAAATTTTTACTGGTCTTTGGAATCAGTGACAACAAGAATTTTGGTTGAACCCTTTATATGTTAAAAGAAAGAAATTGGCTTGAGAAGACTATTCAGGATTCTATTAATATCCTGGATCATGGTCTCTCCTCAAGTGCTCCTAATGTATTAATATGAGATCATTTTACTGCACATTAAGCTAAAAATTTCCCTGCAGCTGGAACACTCTAATGTACTTTGGGACAAACCAAAAGGGAGTTAGATTTAGGTATGTCTTTCTCAGGAAAGTTGAAAGTGGCCCAGGAGCAGAGAACAAGGAATTCTTGACCAATTAGGATTAAAAACAATACTAGATTTTAAATCAATGGAAGCATGTTCTTTTGCTTGTTACAAGAACTTATCACAAATGAGGCCCCTGGAATAGATTTAGAGCTGAAAGTGACCTTCGGGGCCATCTAATCTAACCTCCTCATTTTTACATGTGAGGAAACTGAAGACCAGAGAAATTAAGACACTTGCCCAAGGTTACCCTGGTAGTAAGTGGCAGGGCCAGGATCCACCTCAAATGTTATTGTGAGAGATGATCTCTCAGACGTGAAGCCACCTCAGAAGGTTAATAGTTTTTGTTAATAGTTCTCACGAAGGACAGCAATTAGGAGATCGCTGGTCATTTGGAGAGAGATAAGGTCAGAAGCCACATAGTAAGAAGAGTGGGAGGAGAGAAATTGGAGGCACCTGTTGTAGATGGCCTTCTAATTGTATTGTTGAAAAACACTCCCTTCTGACCTTGTCAAACCCCCCCCACCCTATTTTTAAGCCGTAGCAGAAAGAATAGAATATCCCTACCCACCCCAACCTAAACTGCAAGACTTCCTGCTTTTTCTTGTCTCCGTGCAAACCTGTGTACTCTGTTGCTGGGGAAGATTTCCATAAATAGACCTGAAGCCCACTCAATGGGATAAGGGGAAGGGGGTTTTGGGAGGAGGAGCTCTCGTTAGGGTATAAATAAGCCTTGCTTTCTGTAACCGACTTATACCGGTGTGCGTCCTCCCTGGCCAGCGCCATTAGGGCAACCAGGGGTGGTACCCTTTCTCATGAGAAAGCAATAAACTCCTTCCTGCTTTCAAGGTACCTAAGTCTTTGTTTTGAATTAAAGTAGTGGTCTCTGTCCCACACATTATGAATCAAATCCAATGCTCATTTCAACACTCCAAGGAGTTGACACAATAACTAAGCTTGGTCTCAGTCATACATTCAAAAAGAATCCTGACAACATTGTATTCAAGATATTTTACTAATTCTGACATGCTCCTCCCCATTCAAATAGCTCAAATATGTCAGTTATGAACTATGATATTTTCAAGGGTGACAAGGATCTAAAGAAGCCTTGTGACAGATGTGTAGAGTAATGAGAAACAGACATGGCTCCAGTGAGAATACTGGGTATGAGTGGGGATGAAGGGACACAAGGTTCTTTCCTCTAGCATCTCTATAATGTATCAGGATGACCAGAGATATCTTCAGGCCCACAGGATCAGATTATGGGAAGAACTTTCTGCTGTTGAGGTCCCTCTGATATCAGGAAGATTAAGTGGAAACAGTTCCCTGAGTTTCATGACTCTGTGCCCTTTGATTTGGGGATTTTGCCAGACAATTAAGTAGACCAGAAATATTATCTGCAATTTTGGAAGCTCCAGGGCATCTGGAGCTGACAATGCAGTGGTATCTGGCACAATGTTATGTCACCTGGTAGACATTGTGATACCTTTCCTTATTCCATGTTCCTTTTTATTCTAGGCATCCAAACAATACAGTATTTTCATCGTCCCTTTCTTTTCTTATTCCTCCAAAAGACAAAGTAAAATCAAGTTTTCAAGATTTTAGGACTTAAAAAAATATAAAAAAAAAAAGATTTTAGGACTTCAATTGACTCTTTCTTTCTGGATAGAGACAAGAAAGTAGCCTACTGGCATTTCTTTGACTTTTTTTTCCTTTCATTTTTTTCCAATGTGAGGTAGAAACAACCTGTTGGTGTTCTGCATTGAGCAGGTTCTTTGGCTTTTCCAATTCTTACCATTTCATCTTATTTTCCCTGTGGTTGAAGCTTGTTCCTAGTTATCCTCTCTCTCTCTCTCTCTCTCTCTCTCTCTCTCTCTCTCTCTCTCTCTCTCTCTCTCTCTCTCTCTCTTTCACACACACACACACACACACACACACACAGGGAAGTCCATGTACGGTCAGGCATCATTAGGACAGGAGTCCACTAGAATCTATTTCAGTGGTTCTTAGCCTGGGGTCCACTGACCCCCAAGATGTTTGTTGATAAATTTCGGGGGGGGGTCTACAAACTTGGATGTAGAAACAAAATTACCTCCTTTGTTTTCACTAACTTCTAACAAATTTATCATTTCTTCAATTATTTAAAAACATTATTCTGAGACAGGGTATATAGGTTTCATCAGATTTCCAAAATGGTTCATGTCACAACAAAGTTTAAGAACTCTGGATCTCTTGTAATTTCATACACAGAAATGATTTTATGCCAAATATATTTAGTATTATAATTAAGGATTCTATTTTCATTATATTTATTCTCGTTCAGTTGTTCAGTTGTGTCTGACTCTATGTAACCCCCTGTCCATGGGGTTTTCTTGGCAAAGATGCTGGAGTGGTAGGCCATTTCTATCTCCAAATTTCATTACATAGGAGTCATTTTTATAGATCTGCATGATTTTTGCCAACTTAATTGTTGTTCTAAAGGATTTATATGGGTGTACTGAGTTCAGAAAGTGCCCCTATATTCCATATGCAGATTAAATAACTCACTAATGTAAAATTGTGTATTACTTTAATGGATTCAACTTCTAGCATTCTATATCTAAGGGCTAAAGCTCCTGGGATTAATAGCCTTTAATAGATTCAGGATGCAGGAGACCATAATACATGGTATAAGTTAGAGGTAACTGACTTTCCTGTGGGTTTGGTAGCATTTTGAGTCTCTTCTAATTTATTCATTTGTAAAATGGCCCAACCTCCATATCTCATCAAATGTTTAAAGGTACTAGAACTTTCTGATTCTTTCATAAAAGTATATTGGCTGAAAAAATCAAGTGGAAGAAACTCATTTTCACTAGAGGGACAGTATTTATTTAAGGATTGATTCTTGTTTAGGAGAGGAAGAATCTAGAAGAATGATTAAAAATATGCAATGGTGATGGGTCATATTGTTTCCACTATGTATGAGTGTGGGACTAAGAAAATTTACATGTAAGTCACCCATGCTGATGTTGTGAGGAAGCTTACCTAGTGTTAACTTCAAAAGATTTTTAAGTAAGTTGCTGGCTAAATGTCTTTAATTCACCTCACGTACTTTATCTAAATATGTCAACTCACATTTTCATTAGCATAATTTTTTAGATGTTTATAGTTTTTTTTTAATTTTTAAAACTTATTTAGAATAAAATTTAATTGATAATTGTTAAAACACCCAAAAGAACAGTTCTTGTTACCAAAGTCTTTGGCACTGTCCAGTGGTTCAATATTATAAACCAATGTGATTTTATCAGTGGACGTGACATTAAACAAAAGATATTATCACCTATTTTGCCACAGTATTTTGAGGACCATGGAGTCTTCCTATCTTATTTTTGAAGCATAAACTTTTCATATGTTTTCTCCCCCATCAGAATATGATATCCTTGTGGGCAGGGACTGTCTTAGTTTTATATTTTATCTCTAGGGCTTAGGACAATGCTTTGTAAATAGTATGTGCTTAATAAATGCTTCATTCATTTTTCACTCAAGAAGTTCATTACAATTAAAATCTTCTTTTGATTGATATTATATGGAAACAATTCCATCCTTAAACAAGTTGTACTGGATTTTACATTTCAAGAAGGTTATTATTTTGAAATTCATTGCCCAGTGAAATGCCATAATCACCATTCAGCTCAGTATTTTAAACTAAATTGCCATTCAGTGTTCAGTATTTTAGAGAAAAATAATTTGATAATTGAATAAATTAATAGAGTAAAGATAAAAGACATTAAAATTAATTAGTCGCACAAATATCAAGTTTTTCTGGGCAGATTGAATGTACATAGAATTCAGGATAGGTATTGAAAAATCATTAAGATATTCCATTTGTCAGATAACTTCTCCTCTTACATAAATTACTGCTAGGGACTAAACAAAATATCTTTGGAAGATTAATTTACTCTTTCAGGCCATGGAGGTACAAATATTGTTAAGTAATAATGTTTACAACCAGGACTTTATGTTTTTCCTAAGTGCTGACCGATTACTTCCCACTTTGTTCAGAAGCCTGGGCCTTAGGTCCTCCTCAGGTCCATGTCTGTAGGGTGTTTGCAGTCATGTAGGGGCCCTTGGAGAGAATAAGGAAGTAAGGTTGCTTTTGGAAGAGGTTGGGAGAGGAGATTTTTCTCTAATTAGCACCCAGTCTAATTAGAGTCTGTCTCTCCCAAGAACGCCAACTAGTCCTCCACCTTCAAGATCTCTTTCTCTTGCAACTCCCTACTTCCCTACCCCACATACTCACCCCTAGTTTTCCTCTCACTCTGTTCTCCTCTCTCCTTTTCCACTGTGCCCTTTGGGACACTTCAGTTATTGAAACAAACTTCCTTTCATTTTATGCTTCATCCTCTCTTTTCTTCCACTTAATGATTCTCATTGAATCCTGACTTTATCCTAAAGATAGGACATCTCTTGGTACTTTCTTCAGGGTTAGCTACTTATTCTCTTATACTCTTTGATACACAGGAAAAGGAGGAGCTGATAAACTCCTAGCTCCCCAGGGCCATTTTCAGACCTTTCTTCTTCCACCGTGACTAAGGGACCACCTCTTTTCTTTTAAAGTTCACACTATCCTGTCTAGATCTTAATTGTGATATTTTAGTAGGATGGACATAACTCAGGCCAATCTAGCATTTCAGGTTCAATATTGGAATGAAACGAAATATTTTTGGCCTATCTAATAAGAACAAAAAAAAATTTACTCAACTGTAGCATGAAAAGGATACTCAGTAAGCATACAGGATTGACTTAGATTGATGCTGCTTCACCTCATCTCTGTACAAAAATATGTCTGGTTAGTATGGCCAATTGACATGACTCATATAATAGTATAACATCCACCAAACTTGAAGGGCACTGACTTTTATAGGTTGGTTCTGTTTATGACCTTCAGGAGGCCACAGAAATAACTCACACCTTAATCCCCTGAGACAATTAGGACTCAGCTTTCTTATCCTTTAGGGAAAAACTAGCTTCATTTACATGACAGAGTACACTAACAGATATAGTTCCTACCATAGTTATCATCTATGATCCTTCTGAGGTCTCAGTCAGTGCAGTTCCTGGATCAGTCTTCTCTACCCTAATATTTGAAGATTTTGGCCTCCCGATTCATCAGCCTCTGCATCCGCCATAACCTCTGTCTCCATTCTATCTTAACTACCTACAATGAGTAATCATTATTTAAGACTCTCTCTCAACCACTTCTTGTCCACTCCACTGGATTTGCCTCAGTTGCTAAAATCACTTTTGTAATTCATTTTACAACTTGTGACAGTCTGTGATCTGACTGTAACAGTTATTACCACTCCAAATTATCGATCTGCCCAGGACATGGTAAATGGTGATCCTTTCACAATCTCAGAATTGGGATCCAAATTTCTTTGCAGGTAATCCTGGCTAGCTGAGGCCCTGCATTTACTATGGGTGTAATTCTGTTTGCTTAATACAAAGGCAATATGGCATGGCCTGACAGAACTGGGTCCTGGACCATAGCCAGGAGATGGTTGTTGTGTGACTCAATTCCTGTTTTGATCTTGATTTGATGAGAAAACTCTTGGGAGATGGACAATTCCTTGTCAAATATATCAAAGGTGACAAAGATATATTTCTTTCATCTTGGTTGAGAAGAGTTTATTGTAAATGTTTGTGAGTTTGGTTTAAGGAACAAAGAGGATAAAAATAATTCCTGAAATGGTCAAAAAAAAGAGTTAAATGAAAGATAAATGTAGCCTACATATGTAGAATGTACCAAAATTTTATGTATGAAGAAAAATGTAGTAACAAATAGAAGCAAGGAGGCATTGGTTAGAGAATTTGAACATGCTTGAGTGTGAAGGACAGGAGTGAGAAGAGACGTATTAATGATGTAAAAGGTGAAGCTGGTCATGAAAGAAAAATCATATTTGCCATTAAAATAAAAAAAAAGCCACGAGATCAACAACATGAATTTAGTTCATATTGTTCTCTATCGCTGTGACTTGGTCTTCACAAGAGAATTCAATGAGTTAGTTTTCAAAGTCATCTGGCTTAGAAGGGACATGCTAGGTCCAGGAAAATGGGATAGAAGGCAAGGTCAATAAGGAAAAGTCACTCCTCAAATTGGAGCAATAATTGAAACATACAAAACTAGGGCAACATTTACCCTCAAACAAACATTTCCAAAGTGTGATGGGGAAGGGTGGGAATGATAAAATTGGTCTGGGGTGAGGGAGGGGTCACCTAAAATCCATGGCCCTGTGATGGTCTTCAGCTCCTGGCAAGTGGGGAGAGTCAACAATGGTCTTGAAAGAAGGTACTTCCAAGACTGGGTACATTCTTACACCAAATTCTTACAACTGACTTTTTCACTTCTGGTTGCTGAATAGTCTCAGATAAGGAAAGGGCAGGACTTTACTGAGGTGTATCTAATTTTTTTTTTCCACCTTTGTTATAATAGATTGATCAATGATATTGCATAGATGGAAGTTTCCAGCTTGACAAACTTTTCTTGGGTAAGTCCCTTTTTTTTTTTTTACTCCTATGGGGAAGGTAAGGGAATAAGCATTTATTAAGTACCTATTATGTGCCAGGCAATGTGCTAAATGCTTTAAAAATATTATTGTAATTTACATTTAAACAGTTTTATACCAACCCTCTGCACTAGGTGTTACTATTATCACCATTTTATAGTTGAGGAAACTGAAGCAAACAGGTCAATTCATTTTCCCAGGGTCATATAGCTAATGAGTGTCTGAGGTCAGATTTGAACTTAGGTCGTCCTGACTCTGGGTTCAGTGCTCTATACACTGTGCCACACAACTGCCACAACCCTCATTCAAGTCATCATCACCTCTTGTCAAGGCTGCTGATATAGCCTTAAGTAGAGACTCACTCCAAACCATCCTCACCTCTCATCTTTCAAGGTGACGTTCCTAAAAGTGCAGATTTGACTACTTCACCCCTTCAGCATATATAAATTTATAGTTCATCCCTGAATTTCTTATATCTTGCATTTCTCCTGGTGCAATACTATTTCATCATACACTATAATTTGTCTAACCATTACACACTTAATGGGATCATACTTTGTTTCTATTTTTTTGTTAACAAATTATGTTGCTATTATGAATATTTTGGTATATATGGTTTTTTTTCTATCTTTTACCTCCTCGGGGCACTGTGCTATTCACAGGGTCAAAGCATTAGAACCGTTTAGTGACTTTTCTCAAATAATTCTAAATAGTTTTCTGTAACAATTGGACTGATTCATACCTTCCACCAACAGTGCGTTAGTGGGCCTGTATTGCTATTCCCCCTTAAACACTGACTATTTCTGTCTTTATATATCTTTGCCAATTCAGTGCATGTAAGTGGAATCCTCTGTTTTCTACTACAATTATAAGACACTTTAAAAAGCAAACTTTGTGTTTCAGATATTTCAACTTTATAAAAATAATTTGACATGTTATATATCTCTTGGTGATATTAGGTTTTTGTAAAGAATGGAAAACCAAGATCTCTGAAAAATCAAAATGTATGCAGTTTATTAATATATACATTGTGGACCAACAAATGATGGAAAGAAGTATGATGGATATAAGCAGGCATAGTGTCATACGTAACTTTCATTAAAACAAAAGCTGGTGATAAAGGAAAAGGAAGTCTATCAATCATAAAGAAAAAAGGAAGGATAGCAAATAGTCTGAATACATGAAGACCAGTGGGTCTCTCCTAGATAGGGAAGGCTGACAACACTTTAGTCATAGCTAAGGCTATAAGCCACACATGGCTAAGGGTCAAAAGCTAGAGATTGCCTCAGGCTAAGATTAAATTTGATTTTTAAAACTTACTTCCTTTTTCTAGGAGACTCTGTGTCCTTATCCTAAGCCTTTATCTGATTTAGGGTTTTAAATGTCTTAAATCCTCTGCCTAATTCCTTTATGAGTAATCTGTGCCGGTTACAAGGCTGTCTTGCACTTGACCTGAAGTTCTCAGGCTCTTGGTCCACTGGGTCGTTTCAAGGCCATGGACCTGAGTACACCTTCCACAGCATAGAGCACAAGGACGGGCTCCCTATCAGGAAGTGTATGCCTAATTCTGTTAATTCCCTCAGCACTAGGGAATTGGGGAAAACTGCAGTTGCTTTTTGGTTCCTTGAGGCTTACTTACTCCCCTCTGCATCCCTGAATCCTCCTTCATGGAGGTTATAGGGAAAAGTTAAAACACCTAAAAATATCTTGGCAGATTCTGAAGGTTTTGTGATTGATCATTAAGGAGTTTGAAACACCTCCTTACAACCCTGGTCACTCCTTCCCTTGAGTTAAGAGGGTATTCATTAACCCCTGTCATAGGAGAAGAAAGTTTCACTCTTTACCCCTCACCTTTTGCCCTCCCCTACCTGGGAAAGGAAGGAGGGAGGAGAGACAGCAGCTACAGAGTGGGCCCCCCTGGCAATGGCCTTGGGCAAAGGACAGCCTTTGCCTGGAAGCATCACCCAAGTTCAGTACATCCTGTTCAAGGTAAAGAAGCTAGCCTATGAACTTGGGTAAGCATGCTCTTTTAAAGTTGTAGTTTTAACTGTTAATGAGATGTTGATTCTCTATGTGAAGTAATTTGGAAATGCATTTAACAAAACTGAAGTCACCTGATTGGTAACAGGTTTGTTTCAAGTTTCAAATTGGTGAACTTTTTATATCAGTTATGTCAAGCAACTTTTCACAATTTGGTTACCCCTAAAATAATTTGGCTATTGCTGATTATTGTTTTAATATGTAAACTAGCCAAAAAGCTTGTTTGGGTTATGACTGGCTGAGAATTTGCAAGTGTATAGAAATCTCTAATGATTGGCTTTTTACACCAGGGCAAATTTAAGTTTGAGATGTAAATCCTAGAAAAGTTTTTCCTAAGCTGTGATTAGTGAAACTTGCTGTGTGAGGTAAAAACTCCTAGGATTTTATTCTGAGTTGTCTAGTGGATCATAATAATCCATTGATAAATCAATAATCCACCATCTGAGAAATACCACAAGCTACTCAGAGAATGTGATACTGGTGAAAAGTCAGCATTGGGAAAAGCTGAGAGGACAATGTTAGCCTCAGCCTAAGGTGGGATCCTCCTGGCTCAGTTTCCCCATTATATTCCTTTGAAAGGGAATGTTACCCACCTGGCTATTCCTGAGTCTGGGTATGAGGTGAATTTGATACAATTGAAAAACTGAATAATCTGAATCCAAACAGAGCTAAGGATGTTTTAATCCTCTCATATTTGGGCCCAAATCTAGCCCCTACTCTATATCTGGTCCTTGAAGTCTTTTTTGTCAGATTTGTGTTTTCCAGACTACAGGCCATTCACCTACAGTTGGTAGCAAACAGTGGGTACCAGCCTATGTCCCCCCATTGTTCCCTGGATGCAGCCTGTGCTTGGCTCTAGTCAACCTCCTTTTTGGGACCCCCTCAAGGCAGGGACAACTCTATGCCCCTTGCCCCAGGAAGCAGTTTCAGAAGCCAAGACCTTTGCCCCTAACCCCAAAAGAATTTGGGTCCCATTTGTTTGAGAAGGGAATGATGAGGATGGGATCTAGACCCCAAAAAGTAAAAGCTCTGGACTTTCCCACAGGGTCAAATCTCTGGCGTTCTCCCTGAGGCTATAATCCCATCAACTGGCGTTTCATTGTGGACCTCCCTATGGCCCCAGGCCACTTCCCACCCTTAATCCTATCTGGGTTCCATTCTCCCCTGGTCATGTGGTCCAGATCCCTGGAATTCTATTACCTCATGGCCTACTTGGCTACTCCTAGATCCCTCCCATAGTCTTAATGAATATAATGGCCATCTTGTCTATTAAGGTGCTTAGTTTCTTATAATCTAGCCACTTCTCAGATTCTTACAATCTAGCCAATAGCTCACTAATGTTCAGACTCCTTAAGAGTCTGCCCAATATGATGGATGTTCTAATAAACCTTGTCTTTGACTGAAAAAAAAAAAAAGATCTAGGGAAAGGCCTTCAGTGTGTTGGGGAGATGTATGGAGGTTATATGAGAAATAGTAGACAAAAATAATACCAAATAAGAAGGAAATGGGTAGGTTATGATACGCATCCACTGAGGGAGTATACATATTGAGGAATCAATGGAGTCATCCAAATTTTCACATGCTTTTCTATAACAATGTTTAATGATATGTAAGTAGAAACATCTGGTTCTTTTAGAACATTGAAGTCTCCGCTCAGATGCCTCCATTGCCTGTGGCCTAGATGCAGGTGCAGAAGTGGTAATGTCAATTTCTGAATTCTTCAAATATTCATAAAATCTACTTGACTGAACATACATACTATGCTTATACCTGTTTATAACTGCTGATAGGTATCCCATTAAATTACTCTATCAATATATACATGTATATGTAAGCATGTATGTATTATACATATGTAGACATATAAATACACATATAATAGTAACGCTGAAGAGATAGGCACAAAAAT
>NW_020949392.1:0-9245 GCF_900497805.2 Vombatus ursinus | reverse complement strand
ATCTTTGGATCTCCAGACAGCTTCCTCAGGTTTTAGGTATTTTTGTGGGTCAGAATATCCTCTAAACTAGAGCTTACGAGCCTCTGCTGATTTGTTTAATAGTCAGATGACACACAGTTCAAAGCAAAAACATTTAATGAAATAGCATAGTAATAAAAGTAATAACAGAACATTCTCCCCATAAACGAGGAACTCACTGTTCCACAAATAAATTCACTTTCAGCGGAAAGAGTGAACATGCATAAGGATCAAACTTTGGTCATATACAAACAGGAACACCTGTAGTCACAAATTTCAAATTAAGAGGGAACATATCCCTCCAACACTGTCAACATTTCTATTCTCTATCCACTAACGGGGTTAGGGGTGCTATGGTTAGTAAGCCTCTCCCTTGGAGTTAACTCTCTTGGTTATTCTGTTTCTATCTCATAGCCAAGATGATCACAGAATGTAATAGACATCCAGGTTAAGATCCCATCTTCTCTCTTGAACTACTATATCCTCTATTGTCTTTTCTGAGTCTCTCAATTCAGATGTCATCAGAAATCCATTTTAGTTTTTTGCTCTTGTCAATCCCTCCAGCTAAGGCAAATATACTCAGGGATCTACTTCCTCAAAAAAAAATGTCCTAGGTGGAACTGTTTTAAGGGAAAACATTAATTCCTATCACATTCTTCTGTTCTATGCAAATTAAATCACAAAGGTTCAACTGTTTAGAGAAGACCAAAATTGCCTGGTGACATCTGCCTGAGTTCTTCCCAGCAATAAATTCAGGCTGTTCTCTCTCTTGTTTTTGTACACATAAATATCTTGGATAGATGGACAATAAGGTCTATTGAGAATTGAGTAATAAAAGAAGACTGGGCTGGATGGTATTTGGGAAATTACACAGTGCTTTCAATGATCTAAGACTATTTATTGCGGCAAAAAAGCCCATTTCTTTAATGTCAAGAGTTTTCATGTTACTACATTACTGAAAATCATGGACACAACAATTTCAGAGCACATACAAGGAAGCAATAGAAAGATGTATGGTGAATGTAAATAGGTAGCAGAGTATTACTAAGGATTGATTATATGCAAAAAATGGCATTTAAGATTATCATCTAAAATAAATGTCACTGAAAATTAAGGTGGGCCAGCCATGTACCAACAACAAGAGATACATCAGAGAGACAGTTTAAAAACTTGCTTGAGTAGAAAAAAAATGAGCAAGATTCCTAGTATAAAAAAAAAAGGTATCTAGTATCTTACTGAAAGATTCAGACAAAAATTACACAAGATGATAGTCACAGTATGTCAAACTTGGAAAGGATCTCAATAGCCATTTACTACAACTCAAAAAAGAAAAAAAAAATCTTTCTACAGCATATCTGAAGACCTAAAGGGCTTTGGATTTTTGTTAGTAGAGAAAGAACCCACAATCATGAGATCATGAATCTATTTATCTAAGCAAATATGATCAGTGTGATTTTTAAAGTTCATAGAAGGGGAATTGGAGTGAAATTTGGGGTAAATTTAATCTTTATCAGTGATTCACTCAACTAGCATCTATTAAGCACTTAACTTTGTTTCAATCATTATGTGCTAAGGGCTGGGAATACAAATACAAGTAAAAAAAGTTTACTTTCTAAAGAGAGAAGACAATATATGAAAGGAAGCTAAAAGAAGGGATATGTGGTGCTGGGAAGTCCAGAGTATAGCTTGTAGATGAATGAGAAATGTCTGACCTGGGTGCCTCTTTTAAATGGAGGTTCTTGGAGGAGCCATCCAATTAGAGGGAGAGACTACAGGGGTGAAGAGTATTTCCAATGTGGTGTTCTAGGTTACGTCCATGTTATAAATTCATGATTGGTCACACTAAAGCTTTGCTGTTAGGCAAACATTTCAATTGGGTTGGTATAGTACGCTTGTTCTGACCATAGTACAATGCAGAAAATTCAGTCTCCAGAGTCTACCATACCTAAAAGAAACTTATTTGGAAAAGTGTATTTTCAAGTATTTCAGTAAAGTAATTTAGCTCCCATAGGCACTAGCTTCACCCTATATATGGGCACCTAGGTAGTGCAGTGGTTGGAGGTCTGGGCCTGGAGTCAGGAACACTCATTTTCTGGCCTCAGGTGCTTACCAGCTGTGTGACCATGGGCAAGTCACTTACCCCTGTTTGCCTCAGTTTTCTTGTCTGTAAAATGAGCTAGAGAAGGAAATGACAAATCATTCTATTATCTTTGCCAAGAAAACCCAAATGGAGTCACAAGGATCGTACATGAAAAAAAATGACTGAACACCACCACCACCCTATTTGCTAAGATATTTAGGTTATAGATCCATGAGATACGAACTTGAAGGACAGCTTTACAGAAACTCAGAGAAATAGCTGACAAGTTAATATAGTACGAGGATAAACACCAGCAGACATGGTTTAACTTCTTCCATAGAACTAATTTTTGGGGGTAGTGAGAAGAGAAGAAGTGGAACATCCAGACTTGGAATAAAATTTGTGTCTTTTCCTGATGTAGAAAGACTGTCCATTTTGTAGATTGACAACTCATCTGTAATTTATACTCTCAGATAGTAATCTGTATCCTGAGAGTTTAAGTGACTTGCCAATTGTTATACAGCTAGTATGTGACATGAATTTTGGTCTTTCTAAACCCTAGCTTGACCCCATATTAATTAGGGAAGTAAAAACCACCTGTTCCCTAATATTATGTTTTCCTAACATTATGTGCTACATTTGCAAGAAACACTCACAGCTGTTTAGATTTCTGCTTGTATCATTCAAACTGGAAATCCATTGGAGCATTGCATTTTTCATTCAATGTCCTAAATATCATTTCACGTCCAAGGTTAGATTAGTCCAGATGAACCTAGAATCCTGAGCTCCAACTGTTTCTTCATGAAGCACAGGAAAATTTAAAAAAAAATGAAACAATACATTTCCCAAAATAGTTGTTTTGCTATGCTTACATCGGTAACTCAATTGACATTATAAACACTTTACTGATGGGATTTCTTGTGATAAATTCCTTGTAAAATTGAGTTCCCTTATTGAATAAAAAAGTTGGTGCCTAATAAATGCTTGTTGACTTGACTAATAATTATCACTGTCTGTATACCTCAGGAATAGCATGAAATGTAAAAGTCTCTGTGGGACTGAGCTCTTGAGACTCAGAAACAGGGTCATATGAACAAGATGCCCCTTTGTCACTATTTCTCTAATGCAAGTCAGCATTTTTAATATACTATGGCCTACTTATACTGCCCCCCCGTGCATTTTTTCCGTTGCCCTTTGCCATAACATAGAAACTAGGAGCATTTAATTCAAAAAGAATCACTCAGCTCAGTTGATAAAACTTGTACAGGCACGTGTGATTACATATTCTATTCACAAGAGGGCAGTGTGAATCATTATCCAAGACCATTCTCTGAGATTATCACAAAACTACTGGGGCAGTGAATTTGTTAACCATATATACCTATATACATACATACACACTATACATACACATGTATTTTACATAGATATGTTCATTAATTAGAATAATCCTTGGATCTGTGATCTTGCTTCTGTGGATATTCCCTATGATGATATAGATCTCATATTTTAAAATCTTAAGCCATTTATTTTTCTGCTGGCAGTAATTTTATTTGTTTCATTTATTTTATTTCTGAGACAGAATCTCCCTATCTGACCTAAGCTGGATACAGTGACTACTCATCATCCAGTCACACCCTAATAAGTGTAGGAGATTTGATTTGCTCCATTTCTAACCTATGTACATCTCTCTTTAGGCAGCCTTGTAGCCCCCAGATTCTAGGAACTCACCACACTGATGCCAAACTCAGTATGGATACCTGACCAGCCTTAGCCGAACTTCAACTCAGAACTCCTGAGTTCAACTGATTCATCAGCCTCAGATTCAGCCTCAGTAGCAGAGATTAGAGGCCTGAGCCACCATGACAGGCTGGGCAGCAAATATTAAATGGTCAGATACATAATCATTTATTTATGACATCTGAGAGAGTTGTTCAAACAAGAGACCACATCCCAGGTGCTTCTTCTTCCTATTAATCTCTTGCATATCTAAACTTACATGCTTGAAACTGTGACACTTGATCATTGTTTATGTCACTTTGACTCATGCCTACTAGATTATAAACTCTATCAGGTAAAGGAGAGAGTTCTGTTAATCTTGGGTCTTTGTATCTCTCCTATCACCTAACACAGTGCTCTGCAATTTTGGAAAAGTGCTATATGGAACATTATATATATGTGTGTATATGTGTGTGTGTATATGTATATACATGTGTGTATGCTTGTGTTTTTGTATATATATGTGTGTGTGTATGTATATATACATATGTATATGTATATACATGTATAGGTATATATGTAGGTTAATTGTATGTATAAGTATGTATATGTGTAACATTCACATATGTATATACATTGTGTGTGTGAAGTCTAGACCTAAAATTCCAGTTTTGTAGGAATAACTCAAATAGAAACTCCATCCACAGATTGGTAATGCATCTGTGTGAATCTTAGAGTTGCTGCGTGTGTAGGCACAGGCTTGTAAACCCTGTTACTGAAGAGGCTGGGAGTGGTGGATCACTTGAACTTGGGAAACCTGAGCTACAACAGGGCTAGAGCCAATCAGGTGTCCAAACTAAGCCCAGTGTTAATGTGCTGAGCCTGCCCAGGAGCTGGGGCCTACTGGGCATCTTAAGGAGGGGCAAACCTGCATGGGCTGGAGATGGAGCAAGCCGAAGCTTCTGTGTTGATCGTGGGGTGACTACACCCATGAATTTTTGCTGCACTTCCAGCCCGGGCCAGAGGGGGAGACATAGTTTTAAAAAAAAAGAGTCAAATTGAAATGACTGGTTACACATCTGGGACGTATTTGGTGCTGGTCTTCCTATCTCCAAGGCCAGTCTTCCCTCCACTGTTATGCTACTGCTTATACATATACATATAAAATGATGTGTGTGTGTGTGTGTGTGTGTCTGTGTGTGTGTGTAAATAAATCATTTCATAGTGACCTGGGTTCAAATCCTACTCTGACACATCCTGGGGCATTGTGACTCTGAACAAGTCACCTCTCTGTGCGCTAGATAACTAACTTTCCTAGGGAATTTTCTCACTTGGACTTCTCTAGGCTAGTGAAATCATATATCTGTTCTTAATTTTATATATTACATGTATTTGTATTATATATATTATATATAATATACATATAATTCAAAATTCACGATTTCATCACTGTGTTGTTTTATTCATGTTTTTCAGTATCTTACTCTTCATGACCCATTTTGGGTTTTTTTTTGGCAAAGATATTGAAATGGTTTGCCATTTCCTCCTCCAGCTCATTATACAGATGATGAAACTGAGGCAAATAGGGTTAAGTGACTTGCCTAGGGTCACACTGCTAGTATGTGTCACTGGTTGAATTTAAACTTAGGTCTTCTTGACTTTAGGCCCAGCACTCTATCCACTGTACAACCTAGTAGTCCTAATGATGCAGATTGTGATCTCTTCACTTGTCAATAAAAGGCTTAATTAGTATTTGTCAAAAATTAATCTAAGGAGCAGGATGCTTTAAAAAAATTTTGAAAAGTCTTACATGAACTGAAGCAAAGTGAAGTGAGCAGAACCAGGAGAACATTGTACACAGTAACAGCAACAGTGTAAGAATGATTAACTGTGAAAGACTTAGTTATGCTCTTCAATGCGATGATTCAAGACAATTCCAAAGGACTTATGAAAAATTCTATCCACCTCCGGAAAAAAGCTGATGGAGTCTGGATGCAGACTGAAGCATACTTTTAAAACTTTCTTTATTATTTGTGTATGTGTGTGTGTGTGTGTGTGTGTGTGTGTGTGTATTTTGGTCTTCATTTTCTTTTGCAACATGGCTAATATGAAAACATTTTGCATGACTGTACATGTATAATCTTGCTTGCCTTCTCAAGGAGGGGGGTAGAGGAAGGAAGGAATTTGGAATTCAAAATTTAAAAAAAAGAAAGTTAAAAATTTTTGTTTGCATGTAATTGAGAAAAAATAAAAATTAAATTTAAAAAATCCCCAGGGAATGAGCCCTCTATTGATGAGACTGATTATCAGAAGATGCAAACTCTAGTCTATTACTAGACCTATACTCAAAAACTTTCTAACCTGGTAAGACCTAATAGGTCCTTTCTCTCTCTCTTTTTTTTTTTTTTTTGGCATAGTCCTTGGGATCCCAGAGTAATTTTGACTTCACCACAGTTAACAGACATGAGCACTTTGATGAAGAAGGGCATATACATCTCTATGTATTAAGTTTGAATAAGTTAAAATCAGTTCTATTTTGAGAAGTTTTTTTTTAAAGATTTGAAGACCTTTTGGAAGGTGTCTGATAATCATGTGAAAAGCAAAATACATTAAAACTTTACAGAGAAGAGAGGCATAGAGGAAAAGGAAGGAAAGGAACAAAGGAAGGGAGGAGAAAGAGAGAGACAGATATAGATATGACAATTATATAAATTTGAACCTTACATGTAGAGAAAAAATAGCTATCCTCTACAAATTAGACTGACTTTGATCTAGACTGTCAGACTTCAAGACCTCAAGAATCCACTTCATGTGTCCCTATGGTCTATTTTCTATGTTGTTTCTCTGCTTTTATAGAATAGGTTCTTGTAAATAAAGTTGCAGCATGATCTTGGCCAAATTACTTCTCTCTGTGTCTCAGTTTCCTCAGGTGTAAAGTAAAGGCATTGCACTGAATTATTTCTATGTTCCTTCCATCCAGCTCTAACATTTTGTTGTATCCAGAACTGACTATTAGGGGCAGCTGGGTGGCACAGTGAATAGAGCACCAGCCCTGGAGTCAGGAGGACCTGAGTTCAAATCCGGCCTCAGACACATAACACTCACTAGCTGTGTGACTCTGGGCAAGTCACTTAGCCCCAATTGCCTCACAAAAACAAAAAAACAAAGAACAAAAAAAAAAGAAAGAAAAAAAAACCTGACTATTAAAATACTATCTTGTATTACATAAATATCCTTATATTCATTCACCGTGATCTGCTCCCCAAGCAACATGTGCGCACTCATGAGCATACACATATGCACACACACATACACATACACGATGTTCTGGTAAGTATAGACGTATGAAGGGGAGATGATACTTCTCCTAACCCGATTGGAAAAGGAAATAAATTTTCTACTTTCCCACCCCCTCCAACACGTCCCCTTTAAGGGGACAAAGTTCACCAAGTGTGTACATGTCACAAACTGTGGTCCTTCAAAAACTATGGTCAAAATACTAATATTAATATGTTAAAGAGACAAACACATACAGAGAAAAGGAGGAACAGAGAATTATATCAATGTATCAATGGATGGAAAACTCCACAGTTTCATTTTGAATTGTGCTTTTACTATTTGAAAGGGAGGAAAATGTTCAAACCAATCAATCAATCATTGAAGTTCTTAACATATACAAGGAGAAAGAAAGCAAGAAGGCAACAGGTACTTATGAAGTGCCAGGCACTTTGCTAAGCATTTTACAGATATTATGGCATTTGCTTCTCACAACAACCATCTGAGGTAGGTGTTACTATTATCTACATTTACAATAGAGTAAGCTGAACAGTCTGAGGCTGGATTTGAACTAAGATCTTCCTGACCCTGGGCCTGGATGTCTATCCATTGTCCCCCTAGCTGCTTCTAAGGTGGTTAGCATTAGATGCTAGAGGTGTAAAGACAAAAATGAAAATCAGTCCTCACCCTCATGGAACTTCTGTGCTACCAAGAGAATACACATGTAAACGGGTTAAAATATACTTGTTAATTTGTGTAGGGGGGAGAGAATGTTATCAAGCATAATGATCACAAAAGGATTTATTCTGGAGATACTACAGGTGCTAGCAATGGAAGAGAGCTCTGGGGGTGGATGTGAGGAGAACGAACATCCAGGTATGGGGGAAGGAAATGGAAAGCTAAGTTTAGGGAAAGTCAAGTGGGCCAATTTTGCCCAGACATAGAATATGTAAAAGGTAGAATGCAATAATCCTCAAAAGGTAGACTTAAGCCAGATAATTAATGGCTTGATATGTTAAGAAATGAACAATAATGCTGAATATATAAGGCATCAGAGTACATGGTATAATAGGAAAACTTGGTTGTTAGTCTTCACTACTGATTAGTATGATCATAGGGAAGTCATAATTAAAACTTTGGGACAAGTTTTCCCCACCCTCAAAACTGATAGTTTAGCCAGCAGCATTCAGAAATGAAGTTTAGGCCATTTTCAACCACATATCAAAATAATCTCAAAATTGGGAACTTGGCCTGAATATGAAAAGTCACATCATAAGTTGAAAATGAGAGAAAACCAAGACTAGGTGCCTTTCACAATTGTGTCTAGGGCAAGAATCCTTAACCAATCAAGAAAGAAAGGTTATCATAAAAGACAAAATAGGGAGTTTTAATTACCTAAAATTTAAAAGCATTTATATGAATAGCATCAGTGAAGACAGAATAAGAAAATCTTGGGAACATCCAAATGACCAGAGACAGATTGAAATGAGCAGAGCCAAAAGATATCAGTAAACAACCACCAACATGTGAAACTCTGAGCAACTGAGGCCAATAATGACACCAGAGAACAGACAATGAGACATGCCTCCCTCACCATGGAAGAGAGGCAGGCGGCAAAATGTTATACGTATTGTCATGTGTGGTCACTGCATCTAGCGTTTTTGCTTAACTGTTTTCTTACTGTGTTCCAAGAGAAGATTAATTCAGACAGCAAAGAAGAGTTAAATAAATCAATAAGAGATTTTGAAAAAAAAAATTGAAATTTGAAAAATTTGAAAAAATTTGAAAAAAATTCTTTTTAATTAGTGGATTTTTTTAAGGTTTTTCAAAACTCTATGCCTTCAGCACTATACCTTGTTTCTCCCTATTCCATCTTTCTTCCAAAGATTCACCAAATTTTAGAGCTTCAAGAAAGCTAAGGAATGATTTGTGAAGACAAATAGATAAAAAAGAAGGCTGTCAGCTGGTATGAAAAGATTCATTGAGGCTGAAATCTAAATAATCAACCCATAAACACTCACCTTCTTACCAAGGCAAAAGAGTAAATCTGTCTAAGTTCCATCTACATTTAATTACCAGACTAGTATTTTTTGAGGGTAATTTCTTGTGTGTGTGTGTGTGTGTGTGTGTGTGTGTGTACCCATGTGTACAT
>NW_020949391.1:0-12091 GCF_900497805.2 Vombatus ursinus | reverse complement strand
TGAAAGCAAAAGCATTAGAAAAACAACCCCCCCACCAAAAAAAAAAAGCCACACCCAGCAGGGCTAGCCCTATAACCCTGGAGGGAGATATAGTGACTGTATTCTGGAAACGTGACTCATCTCTGCAAGTGGGAGTTTACCCTTAGAGTTCATTTGTTCTATACTGTGATAAATGTTTCAGTATAAAGCATACTAAAGAAAGTTAATTGTCTATATCCTTTATCAAAAGCTCAGATGTGTGCATCTTGGGGAAAGGGAACTTTAGGAGAAGAGGTGAGGGTGGGAGAAGCCATGCAGTGGAGCAACTGGAAATAGAGAACTACGACTCATAGGCCTCATTATCCAATAGCTTCCCTCAATATCTAGGGTCTTCTCACCCTGGAGCATGCCTCTGTGGCTCCTTTCTTTCACTGGTGAGTTCCTTCCTGGGACTTCATTTTGGGCAGGAACCTATGTCAGTTGTACTTCAATCCTTTCCTTGTCTGTGTTTCTGAATCTATGAGCTTTGACAACATGGCCCTGCTCTAATACCTTCCATCCCCACGTCTTCTTTTTTCAGTTCCCTTTTATGTGTTGACTTTCACCATTAGAATGTAAGCTCCTTGAAGGCAGGCACAACCATTTTGCTTATATTTTTATCCCTTGCACTTGTTTGCCTGCCTGCCAGTTAAGAAGTAAGGACCTTGGACAGTAAGTTTTGCTGATCAGCAAAAATGGGTCAGGTTATGGGATTGAAAACATTGTTGTAGAGGGAACTGATATGAAAACAAAGTTCTGCTAGAATGGGATCCTTATGGGCCTTATGGGCCTACTTGTTGTTCCTGACGTGAGAAGCTCTATGTCCCCTTTCTGTGCTTTTGCCTTGTCTGCCCCACATGCCTGGGAACGTTCAACCTCTTAGAATCTCTGACTTCTTCAAGACTCAGTTCAAATGCCGCCTTTTGCAGGAGACCTTTCCTGGTTCCGACGGTTGCTGGTCTTCCCTTTCAAGGTTCATGACTGTCTATTCAGCATGTATCTTCCATGTGCCCATTAATGCTAACATCATTTCATCCATGAGAATAGAAGATCCTTGAGGGCAGCGACCTTTTACTTTTTCTGTTCCACTGGGGCTTAGAATATAATAAGTGCTTAATATAGGCTTCTTGATTATCTTGTTGATTAAAGGAGCAGGAAATCTAGACAAACCTGCCTCCCCTACAATTTTGCCTCAGGCCAGTCCTTGTCCCTAATGCCTGTATCCTATTAAAGCAAAATTAAATGTAGGGGATCTAGTTGTGGATTTGTTTGTTTTTATGTGTCAAGATTTTCAAAGAATTTAAATTGGTTTTTAGAACAGAAAATTTTTACTGGTCTTTGGAATCAGTGACAACAAGAATTTTGGTTGAACCCTTTATATGTTAAAAGAAAGAAATTGGCTTGAGAAGACTATTCAGGATTCTATTAATATCCTGGATCATGGTCTCTCCTCAAGTGCTCCTAATGTATTAATATGAGATCATTTTACTGCACATTAAGCTAAAAATTTCCCTGCAGCTGGAACACTCTAATGTACTTTGGGACAAACCAAAAGGGAGTTAGATTTAGGTATGTCTTTCTCAGGAAAGTTGAAAGTGGCCCAGGAGCAGAGAACAAGGAATTCTTGACCAATTAGGATTAAAAACAATACTAGATTTTAAATCAATGGAAGCATGTTCTTTTGCTTGTTACAAGAACTTATCACAAATGAGGCCCCTGGAATAGATTTAGAGCTGAAAGTGACCTTCGGGGCCATCTAATCTAACCTCCTCATTTTTACATGTGAGGAAACTGAAGACCAGAGAAATTAAGACACTTGCCCAAGGTTACCCTGGTAGTAAGTGGCAGGGCCAGGATCCACCTCAAATGTTATTGTGAGAGATGATCTCTCAGACGTGAAGCCACCTCAGAAGGTTAATAGTTTTTGTTAATAGTTCTCACGAAGGACAGCAATTAGGAGATCGCTGGTCATTTGGAGAGAGATAAGGTCAGAAGCCACATAGTAAGAAGAGTGGGAGGAGAGAAATTGGAGGCACCTGTTGTAGATGGCCTTCTAATTGTATTGTTGAAAAACACTCCCTTCTGACCTTGTCAAACCCCCCCACCCTATTTTTAAGCCGTAGCAGAAAGAATAGAATATCCCTACCCACCCCAACCTAAACTGCAAGACTTCCTGCTTTTTCTTGTCTCCGTGCAAACCTGTGTACTCTGTTGCTGGGGAAGATTTCCATAAATAGACCTGAAGCCCACTCAATGGGATAAGGGGAAGGGGGTTTTGGGAGGAGGAGCTCTCGTTAGGGTATAAATAAGCCTTGCTTTCTGTAACCGACTTATACCGGTGTGCGTCCTCCCTGGCCAGCGCCATTAGGGCAACCAGGGGTGGTACCCTTTCTCATGAGAAAGCAATAAACTCCTTCCTGCTTTCAAGGTACCTAAGTCTTTGTTTTGAATTAAAGTAGTGGTCTCTGTCCCACACATTATGAATCAAATCCAATGCTCATTTCAACACTCCAAGGAGTTGACACAATAACTAAGCTTGGTCTCAGTCATACATTCAAAAAGAATCCTGACAACATTGTATTCAAGATATTTTACTAATTCTGACATGCTCCTCCCCATTCAAATAGCTCAAATATGTCAGTTATGAACTATGATATTTTCAAGGGTGACAAGGATCTAAAGAAGCCTTGTGACAGATGTGTAGAGTAATGAGAAACAGACATGGCTCCAGTGAGAATACTGGGTATGAGTGGGGATGAAGGGACACAAGGTTCTTTCCTCTAGCATCTCTATAATGTATCAGGATGACCAGAGATATCTTCAGGCCCACAGGATCAGATTATGGGAAGAACTTTCTGCTGTTGAGGTCCCTCTGATATCAGGAAGATTAAGTGGAAACAGTTCCCTGAGTTTCATGACTCTGTGCCCTTTGATTTGGGGATTTTGCCAGACAATTAAGTAGACCAGAAATATTATCTGCAATTTTGGAAGCTCCAGGGCATCTGGAGCTGACAATGCAGTGGTATCTGGCACAATGTTATGTCACCTGGTAGACATTGTGATACCTTTCCTTATTCCATGTTCCTTTTTATTCTAGGCATCCAAACAATACAGTATTTTCATCGTCCCTTTCTTTTCTTATTCCTCCAAAAGACAAAGTAAAATCAAGTTTTCAAGATTTTAGGACTTAAAAAAATATAAAAAAAAAAAGATTTTAGGACTTCAATTGACTCTTTCTTTCTGGATAGAGACAAGAAAGTAGCCTACTGGCATTTCTTTGACTTTTTTTTCCTTTCATTTTTTTCCAATGTGAGGTAGAAACAACCTGTTGGTGTTCTGCATTGAGCAGGTTCTTTGGCTTTTCCAATTCTTACCATTTCATCTTATTTTCCCTGTGGTTGAAGCTTGTTCCTAGTTATCCTCTCTCTCTCTCTCTCTCTCTCTCTCTCTCTCTCTCTCTCTCTCTCTCTCTCTCTCTCTCTCTCTCTTTCACACACACACACACACACACACACACACAGGGAAGTCCATGTACGGTCAGGCATCATTAGGACAGGAGTCCACTAGAATCTATTTCAGTGGTTCTTAGCCTGGGGTCCACTGACCCCCAAGATGTTTGTTGATAAATTTCGGGGGGGGGTCTACAAACTTGGATGTAGAAACAAAATTACCTCCTTTGTTTTCACTAACTTCTAACAAATTTATCATTTCTTCAATTATTTAAAAACATTATTCTGAGACAGGGTATATAGGTTTCATCAGATTTCCAAAATGGTTCATGTCACAACAAAGTTTAAGAACTCTGGATCTCTTGTAATTTCATACACAGAAATGATTTTATGCCAAATATATTTAGTATTATAATTAAGGATTCTATTTTCATTATATTTATTCTCGTTCAGTTGTTCAGTTGTGTCTGACTCTATGTAACCCCCTGTCCATGGGGTTTTCTTGGCAAAGATGCTGGAGTGGTAGGCCATTTCTATCTCCAAATTTCATTACATAGGAGTCATTTTTATAGATCTGCATGATTTTTGCCAACTTAATTGTTGTTCTAAAGGATTTATATGGGTGTACTGAGTTCAGAAAGTGCCCCTATATTCCATATGCAGATTAAATAACTCACTAATGTAAAATTGTGTATTACTTTAATGGATTCAACTTCTAGCATTCTATATCTAAGGGCTAAAGCTCCTGGGATTAATAGCCTTTAATAGATTCAGGATGCAGGAGACCATAATACATGGTATAAGTTAGAGGTAACTGACTTTCCTGTGGGTTTGGTAGCATTTTGAGTCTCTTCTAATTTATTCATTTGTAAAATGGCCCAACCTCCATATCTCATCAAATGTTTAAAGGTACTAGAACTTTCTGATTCTTTCATAAAAGTATATTGGCTGAAAAAATCAAGTGGAAGAAACTCATTTTCACTAGAGGGACAGTATTTATTTAAGGATTGATTCTTGTTTAGGAGAGGAAGAATCTAGAAGAATGATTAAAAATATGCAATGGTGATGGGTCATATTGTTTCCACTATGTATGAGTGTGGGACTAAGAAAATTTACATGTAAGTCACCCATGCTGATGTTGTGAGGAAGCTTACCTAGTGTTAACTTCAAAAGATTTTTAAGTAAGTTGCTGGCTAAATGTCTTTAATTCACCTCACGTACTTTATCTAAATATGTCAACTCACATTTTCATTAGCATAATTTTTTAGATGTTTATAGTTTTTTTTTAATTTTTAAAACTTATTTAGAATAAAATTTAATTGATAATTGTTAAAACACCCAAAAGAACAGTTCTTGTTACCAAAGTCTTTGGCACTGTCCAGTGGTTCAATATTATAAACCAATGTGATTTTATCAGTGGACGTGACATTAAACAAAAGATATTATCACCTATTTTGCCACAGTATTTTGAGGACCATGGAGTCTTCCTATCTTATTTTTGAAGCATAAACTTTTCATATGTTTTCTCCCCCATCAGAATATGATATCCTTGTGGGCAGGGACTGTCTTAGTTTTATATTTTATCTCTAGGGCTTAGGACAATGCTTTGTAAATAGTATGTGCTTAATAAATGCTTCATTCATTTTTCACTCAAGAAGTTCATTACAATTAAAATCTTCTTTTGATTGATATTATATGGAAACAATTCCATCCTTAAACAAGTTGTACTGGATTTTACATTTCAAGAAGGTTATTATTTTGAAATTCATTGCCCAGTGAAATGCCATAATCACCATTCAGCTCAGTATTTTAAACTAAATTGCCATTCAGTGTTCAGTATTTTAGAGAAAAATAATTTGATAATTGAATAAATTAATAGAGTAAAGATAAAAGACATTAAAATTAATTAGTCGCACAAATATCAAGTTTTTCTGGGCAGATTGAATGTACATAGAATTCAGGATAGGTATTGAAAAATCATTAAGATATTCCATTTGTCAGATAACTTCTCCTCTTACATAAATTACTGCTAGGGACTAAACAAAATATCTTTGGAAGATTAATTTACTCTTTCAGGCCATGGAGGTACAAATATTGTTAAGTAATAATGTTTACAACCAGGACTTTATGTTTTTCCTAAGTGCTGACCGATTACTTCCCACTTTGTTCAGAAGCCTGGGCCTTAGGTCCTCCTCAGGTCCATGTCTGTAGGGTGTTTGCAGTCATGTAGGGGCCCTTGGAGAGAATAAGGAAGTAAGGTTGCTTTTGGAAGAGGTTGGGAGAGGAGATTTTTCTCTAATTAGCACCCAGTCTAATTAGAGTCTGTCTCTCCCAAGAACGCCAACTAGTCCTCCACCTTCAAGATCTCTTTCTCTTGCAACTCCCTACTTCCCTACCCCACATACTCACCCCTAGTTTTCCTCTCACTCTGTTCTCCTCTCTCCTTTTCCACTGTGCCCTTTGGGACACTTCAGTTATTGAAACAAACTTCCTTTCATTTTATGCTTCATCCTCTCTTTTCTTCCACTTAATGATTCTCATTGAATCCTGACTTTATCCTAAAGATAGGACATCTCTTGGTACTTTCTTCAGGGTTAGCTACTTATTCTCTTATACTCTTTGATACACAGGAAAAGGAGGAGCTGATAAACTCCTAGCTCCCCAGGGCCATTTTCAGACCTTTCTTCTTCCACCGTGACTAAGGGACCACCTCTTTTCTTTTAAAGTTCACACTATCCTGTCTAGATCTTAATTGTGATATTTTAGTAGGATGGACATAACTCAGGCCAATCTAGCATTTCAGGTTCAATATTGGAATGAAACGAAATATTTTTGGCCTATCTAATAAGAACAAAAAAAAATTTACTCAACTGTAGCATGAAAAGGATACTCAGTAAGCATACAGGATTGACTTAGATTGATGCTGCTTCACCTCATCTCTGTACAAAAATATGTCTGGTTAGTATGGCCAATTGACATGACTCATATAATAGTATAACATCCACCAAACTTGAAGGGCACTGACTTTTATAGGTTGGTTCTGTTTATGACCTTCAGGAGGCCACAGAAATAACTCACACCTTAATCCCCTGAGACAATTAGGACTCAGCTTTCTTATCCTTTAGGGAAAAACTAGCTTCATTTACATGACAGAGTACACTAACAGATATAGTTCCTACCATAGTTATCATCTATGATCCTTCTGAGGTCTCAGTCAGTGCAGTTCCTGGATCAGTCTTCTCTACCCTAATATTTGAAGATTTTGGCCTCCCGATTCATCAGCCTCTGCATCCGCCATAACCTCTGTCTCCATTCTATCTTAACTACCTACAATGAGTAATCATTATTTAAGACTCTCTCTCAACCACTTCTTGTCCACTCCACTGGATTTGCCTCAGTTGCTAAAATCACTTTTGTAATTCATTTTACAACTTGTGACAGTCTGTGATCTGACTGTAACAGTTATTACCACTCCAAATTATCGATCTGCCCAGGACATGGTAAATGGTGATCCTTTCACAATCTCAGAATTGGGATCCAAATTTCTTTGCAGGTAATCCTGGCTAGCTGAGGCCCTGCATTTACTATGGGTGTAATTCTGTTTGCTTAATACAAAGGCAATATGGCATGGCCTGACAGAACTGGGTCCTGGACCATAGCCAGGAGATGGTTGTTGTGTGACTCAATTCCTGTTTTGATCTTGATTTGATGAGAAAACTCTTGGGAGATGGACAATTCCTTGTCAAATATATCAAAGGTGACAAAGATATATTTCTTTCATCTTGGTTGAGAAGAGTTTATTGTAAATGTTTGTGAGTTTGGTTTAAGGAACAAAGAGGATAAAAATAATTCCTGAAATGGTCAAAAAAAAGAGTTAAATGAAAGATAAATGTAGCCTACATATGTAGAATGTACCAAAATTTTATGTATGAAGAAAAATGTAGTAACAAATAGAAGCAAGGAGGCATTGGTTAGAGAATTTGAACATGCTTGAGTGTGAAGGACAGGAGTGAGAAGAGACGTATTAATGATGTAAAAGGTGAAGCTGGTCATGAAAGAAAAATCATATTTGCCATTAAAATAAAAAAAAAGCCACGAGATCAACAACATGAATTTAGTTCATATTGTTCTCTATCGCTGTGACTTGGTCTTCACAAGAGAATTCAATGAGTTAGTTTTCAAAGTCATCTGGCTTAGAAGGGACATGCTAGGTCCAGGAAAATGGGATAGAAGGCAAGGTCAATAAGGAAAAGTCACTCCTCAAATTGGAGCAATAATTGAAACATACAAAACTAGGGCAACATTTACCCTCAAACAAACATTTCCAAAGTGTGATGGGGAAGGGTGGGAATGATAAAATTGGTCTGGGGTGAGGGAGGGGTCACCTAAAATCCATGGCCCTGTGATGGTCTTCAGCTCCTGGCAAGTGGGGAGAGTCAACAATGGTCTTGAAAGAAGGTACTTCCAAGACTGGGTACATTCTTACACCAAATTCTTACAACTGACTTTTTCACTTCTGGTTGCTGAATAGTCTCAGATAAGGAAAGGGCAGGACTTTACTGAGGTGTATCTAATTTTTTTTTTCCACCTTTGTTATAATAGATTGATCAATGATATTGCATAGATGGAAGTTTCCAGCTTGACAAACTTTTCTTGGGTAAGTCCCTTTTTTTTTTTTTACTCCTATGGGGAAGGTAAGGGAATAAGCATTTATTAAGTACCTATTATGTGCCAGGCAATGTGCTAAATGCTTTAAAAATATTATTGTAATTTACATTTAAACAGTTTTATACCAACCCTCTGCACTAGGTGTTACTATTATCACCATTTTATAGTTGAGGAAACTGAAGCAAACAGGTCAATTCATTTTCCCAGGGTCATATAGCTAATGAGTGTCTGAGGTCAGATTTGAACTTAGGTCGTCCTGACTCTGGGTTCAGTGCTCTATACACTGTGCCACACAACTGCCACAACCCTCATTCAAGTCATCATCACCTCTTGTCAAGGCTGCTGATATAGCCTTAAGTAGAGACTCACTCCAAACCATCCTCACCTCTCATCTTTCAAGGTGACGTTCCTAAAAGTGCAGATTTGACTACTTCACCCCTTCAGCATATATAAATTTATAGTTCATCCCTGAATTTCTTATATCTTGCATTTCTCCTGGTGCAATACTATTTCATCATACACTATAATTTGTCTAACCATTACACACTTAATGGGATCATACTTTGTTTCTATTTTTTTGTTAACAAATTATGTTGCTATTATGAATATTTTGGTATATATGGTTTTTTTTCTATCTTTTACCTCCTCGGGGCACTGTGCTATTCACAGGGTCAAAGCATTAGAACCGTTTAGTGACTTTTCTCAAATAATTCTAAATAGTTTTCTGTAACAATTGGACTGATTCATACCTTCCACCAACAGTGCGTTAGTGGGCCTGTATTGCTATTCCCCCTTAAACACTGACTATTTCTGTCTTTATATATCTTTGCCAATTCAGTGCATGTAAGTGGAATCCTCTGTTTTCTACTACAATTATAAGACACTTTAAAAAGCAAACTTTGTGTTTCAGATATTTCAACTTTATAAAAATAATTTGACATGTTATATATCTCTTGGTGATATTAGGTTTTTGTAAAGAATGGAAAACCAAGATCTCTGAAAAATCAAAATGTATGCAGTTTATTAATATATACATTGTGGACCAACAAATGATGGAAAGAAGTATGATGGATATAAGCAGGCATAGTGTCATACGTAACTTTCATTAAAACAAAAGCTGGTGATAAAGGAAAAGGAAGTCTATCAATCATAAAGAAAAAAGGAAGGATAGCAAATAGTCTGAATACATGAAGACCAGTGGGTCTCTCCTAGATAGGGAAGGCTGACAACACTTTAGTCATAGCTAAGGCTATAAGCCACACATGGCTAAGGGTCAAAAGCTAGAGATTGCCTCAGGCTAAGATTAAATTTGATTTTTAAAACTTACTTCCTTTTTCTAGGAGACTCTGTGTCCTTATCCTAAGCCTTTATCTGATTTAGGGTTTTAAATGTCTTAAATCCTCTGCCTAATTCCTTTATGAGTAATCTGTGCCGGTTACAAGGCTGTCTTGCACTTGACCTGAAGTTCTCAGGCTCTTGGTCCACTGGGTCGTTTCAAGGCCATGGACCTGAGTACACCTTCCACAGCATAGAGCACAAGGACGGGCTCCCTATCAGGAAGTGTATGCCTAATTCTGTTAATTCCCTCAGCACTAGGGAATTGGGGAAAACTGCAGTTGCTTTTTGGTTCCTTGAGGCTTACTTACTCCCCTCTGCATCCCTGAATCCTCCTTCATGGAGGTTATAGGGAAAAGTTAAAACACCTAAAAATATCTTGGCAGATTCTGAAGGTTTTGTGATTGATCATTAAGGAGTTTGAAACACCTCCTTACAACCCTGGTCACTCCTTCCCTTGAGTTAAGAGGGTATTCATTAACCCCTGTCATAGGAGAAGAAAGTTTCACTCTTTACCCCTCACCTTTTGCCCTCCCCTACCTGGGAAAGGAAGGAGGGAGGAGAGACAGCAGCTACAGAGTGGGCCCCCCTGGCAATGGCCTTGGGCAAAGGACAGCCTTTGCCTGGAAGCATCACCCAAGTTCAGTACATCCTGTTCAAGGTAAAGAAGCTAGCCTATGAACTTGGGTAAGCATGCTCTTTTAAAGTTGTAGTTTTAACTGTTAATGAGATGTTGATTCTCTATGTGAAGTAATTTGGAAATGCATTTAACAAAACTGAAGTCACCTGATTGGTAACAGGTTTGTTTCAAGTTTCAAATTGGTGAACTTTTTATATCAGTTATGTCAAGCAACTTTTCACAATTTGGTTACCCCTAAAATAATTTGGCTATTGCTGATTATTGTTTTAATATGTAAACTAGCCAAAAAGCTTGTTTGGGTTATGACTGGCTGAGAATTTGCAAGTGTATAGAAATCTCTAATGATTGGCTTTTTACACCAGGGCAAATTTAAGTTTGAGATGTAAATCCTAGAAAAGTTTTTCCTAAGCTGTGATTAGTGAAACTTGCTGTGTGAGGTAAAAACTCCTAGGATTTTATTCTGAGTTGTCTAGTGGATCATAATAATCCATTGATAAATCAATAATCCACCATCTGAGAAATACCACAAGCTACTCAGAGAATGTGATACTGGTGAAAAGTCAGCATTGGGAAAAGCTGAGAGGACAATGTTAGCCTCAGCCTAAGGTGGGATCCTCCTGGCTCAGTTTCCCCATTATATTCCTTTGAAAGGGAATGTTACCCACCTGGCTATTCCTGAGTCTGGGTATGAGGTGAATTTGATACAATTGAAAAACTGAATAATCTGAATCCAAACAGAGCTAAGGATGTTTTAATCCTCTCATATTTGGGCCCAAATCTAGCCCCTACTCTATATCTGGTCCTTGAAGTCTTTTTTGTCAGATTTGTGTTTTCCAGACTACAGGCCATTCACCTACAGTTGGTAGCAAACAGTGGGTACCAGCCTATGTCCCCCCATTGTTCCCTGGATGCAGCCTGTGCTTGGCTCTAGTCAACCTCCTTTTTGGGACCCCCTCAAGGCAGGGACAACTCTATGCCCCTTGCCCCAGGAAGCAGTTTCAGAAGCCAAGACCTTTGCCCCTAACCCCAAAAGAATTTGGGTCCCATTTGTTTGAGAAGGGAATGATGAGGATGGGATCTAGACCCCAAAAAGTAAAAGCTCTGGACTTTCCCACAGGGTCAAATCTCTGGCGTTCTCCCTGAGGCTATAATCCCATCAACTGGCGTTTCATTGTGGACCTCCCTATGGCCCCAGGCCACTTCCCACCCTTAATCCTATCTGGGTTCCATTCTCCCCTGGTCATGTGGTCCAGATCCCTGGAATTCTATTACCTCATGGCCTACTTGGCTACTCCTAGATCCCTCCCATAGTCTTAATGAATATAATGGCCATCTTGTCTATTAAGGTGCTTAGTTTCTTATAATCTAGCCACTTCTCAGATTCTTACAATCTAGCCAATAGCTCACTAATGTTCAGACTCCTTAAGAGTCTGCCCAATATGATGGATGTTCTAATAAACCTTGTCTTTGACTGAAAAAAAAAAAAAGATCTAGGGAAAGGCCTTCAGTGTGTTGGGGAGATGTATGGAGGTTATATGAGAAATAGTAGACAAAAATAATACCAAATAAGAAGGAAATGGGTAGGTTATGATACGCATCCACTGAGGGAGTATACATATTGAGGAATCAATGGAGTCATCCAAATTTTCACATGCTTTTCTATAACAATGTTTAATGATATGTAAGTAGAAACATCTGGTTCTTTTAGAACATTGAAGTCTCCGCTCAGATGCCTCCATTGCCTGTGGCCTAGATGCAGGTGCAGAAGTGGTAATGTCAATTTCTGAATTCTTCAAATATTCATAAAATCTACTTGACTGAACATACATACTATGCTTATACCTGTTTATAACTGCTGATAGGTATCCCATTAAATTACTCTATCAATATATACATGTATATGTAAGCATGTATGTATTATACATATGTAGACATATAAATACACATATAATAGTAACGCTGAAGAGATAGGCACAAAAAT
>NW_020949390.1:0-9248 GCF_900497805.2 Vombatus ursinus | reverse complement strand
ATCTTTGGATCTCCAGACAGCTTCCTCAGGTTTTAGGTATTTTTGTGGGTCAGAATATCCTCTAAACTAGAGCTTACGAGCCTCTGCTGATTTGTTTAATAGTCAGATGACACACAGTTCAAAGCAAAAACATTTAATGAAATAGCATAGTAATAAAAGTAATAACAGAACATTCTCCCCATAAACGAGGAACTCACTGTTCCACAAATAAATTCACTTTCAGCGGAAAGAGTGAACATGCATAAGGATCAAACTTTGGTCATATACAAACAGGAACACCTGTAGTCACAAATTTCAAATTAAGAGGGAACATATCCCTCCAACACTGTCAACATTTCTATTCTCTATCCACTAACGGGGTTAGGGGTGCTATGGTTAGTAAGCCTCTCCCTTGGAGTTAACTCTCTTGGTTATTCTGTTTCTATCTCATAGCCAAGATGATCACAGAATGTAATAGACATCCAGGTTAAGATCCCATCTTCTCTCTTGAACTACTATATCCTCTATTGTCTTTTCTGAGTCTCTCAATTCAGATGTCATCAGAAATCCATTTTAGTTTTTTGCTCTTGTCAATCCCTCCAGCTAAGGCAAATATACTCAGGGATCTACTTCCTCAAAAAAAAATGTCCTAGGTGGAACTGTTTTAAGGGAAAACATTAATTCCTATCACATTCTTCTGTTCTATGCAAATTAAATCACAAAGGTTCAACTGTTTAGAGAAGACCAAAATTGCCTGGTGACATCTGCCTGAGTTCTTCCCAGCAATAAATTCAGGCTGTTCTCTCTCTTGTTTTTGTACACATAAATATCTTGGATAGATGGACAATAAGGTCTATTGAGAATTGAGTAATAAAAGAAGACTGGGCTGGATGGTATTTGGGAAATTACACAGTGCTTTCAATGATCTAAGACTATTTATTGCGGCAAAAAAGCCCATTTCTTTAATGTCAAGAGTTTTCATGTTACTACATTACTGAAAATCATGGACACAACAATTTCAGAGCACATACAAGGAAGCAATAGAAAGATGTATGGTGAATGTAAATAGGTAGCAGAGTATTACTAAGGATTGATTATATGCAAAAAATGGCATTTAAGATTATCATCTAAAATAAATGTCACTGAAAATTAAGGTGGGCCAGCCATGTACCAACAACAAGAGATACATCAGAGAGACAGTTTAAAAACTTGCTTGAGTAGAAAAAAAATGAGCAAGATTCCTAGTATAAAAAAAAAGGTATCTAGTATCTTACTGAAAGATTCAGACAAAAATTACACAAGATGATAGTCACAGTATGTCAAACTTGGAAAGGATCTCAATAGCCATTTACTACAACTCAAAAAAGAAAAAAAAAATCTTTCTACAGCATATCTGAAGACCTAAAGGGCTTTGGATTTTTGTTAGTAGAGAAAGAACCCACAATCATGAGATCATGAATCTATTTATCTAAGCAAATATGATCAGTGTGATTTTTAAAGTTCATAGAAGGGGAATTGGAGTGAAATTTGGGGTAAATTTAATCTTTATCAGTGATTCACTCAACTAGCATCTATTAAGCACTTAACTTTGTTTCAATCATTATGTGCTAAGGGCTGGGAATACAAATACAAGTAAAAAAAGTTTACTTTCTAAAGAGAGAAGACAATATATGAAAGGAAGCTAAAAGAAGGGATATGTGGTGCTGGGAAGTCCAGAGTATAGCTTGTAGATGAATGAGAAATGTCTGACCTGGGTGCCTCTTTTAAATGGAGGTTCTTGGAGGAGCCATCCAATTAGAGGGAGAGACTACAGGGGTGAAGAGTATTTCCAATGTGGTGTTCTAGGTTACGTCCATGTTATAAATTCATGATTGGTCACACTAAAGCTTTGCTGTTAGGCAAACATTTCAATTGGGTTGGTATAGTACGCTTGTTCTGACCATAGTACAATGCAGAAAATTCAGTCTCCAGAGTCTACCATACCTAAAAGAAACTTATTTGGAAAAGTGTATTTTCAAGTATTTCAGTAAAGTAATTTAGCTCCCATAGGCACTAGCTTCACCCTATATATGGGCACCTAGGTAGTGCAGTGGTTGGAGGTCTGGGCCTGGAGTCAGGAACACTCATTTTCTGGCCTCAGGTGCTTACCAGCTGTGTGACCATGGGCAAGTCACTTACCCCTGTTTGCCTCAGTTTTCTTGTCTGTAAAATGAGCTAGAGAAGGAAATGACAAATCATTCTATTATCTTTGCCAAGAAAACCCAAATGGAGTCACAAGGATCGTACATGAAAAAAAATGACTGAACACCACCACCACCCTATTTGCTAAGATATTTAGGTTATAGATCCATGAGATACGAACTTGAAGGACAGCTTTACAGAAACTCAGAGAAATAGCTGACAAGTTAATATAGTACGAGGATAAACACCAGCAGACATGGTTTAACTTCTTCCATAGAACTAATTTTTGGGGGTAGTGAGAAGAGAAGAAGTGGAACATCCAGACTTGGAATAAAATTTGTGTCTTTTCCTGATGTAGAAAGACTGTCCATTTTGTAGATTGACAACTCATCTGTAATTTATACTCTCAGATAGTAATCTGTATCCTGAGAGTTTAAGTGACTTGCCAATTGTTATACAGCTAGTATGTGACATGAATTTTGGTCTTTCTAAACCCTAGCTTGACCCCATATTAATTAGGGAAGTAAAAACCACCTGTTCCCTAATATTATGTTTTCCTAACATTATGTGCTACATTTGCAAGAAACACTCACAGCTGTTTAGATTTCTGCTTGTATCATTCAAACTGGAAATCCATTGGAGCATTGCATTTTTCATTCAATGTCCTAAATATCATTTCACGTCCAAGGTTAGATTAGTCCAGATGAACCTAGAATCCTGAGCTCCAACTGTTTCTTCATGAAGCACAGGAAAATTTAAAAAAAAATGAAACAATACATTTCCCAAAATAGTTGTTTTGCTATGCTTACATCGGTAACTCAATTGACATTATAAACACTTTACTGATGGGATTTCTTGTGATAAATTCCTTGTAAAATTGAGTTCCCTTATTGAATAAAAAAGTTGGTGCCTAATAAATGCTTGTTGACTTGACTAATAATTATCACTGTCTGTATACCTCAGGAATAGCATGAAATGTAAAAGTCTCTGTGGGACTGAGCTCTTGAGACTCAGAAACAGGGTCATATGAACAAGATGCCCCTTTGTCACTATTTCTCTAATGCAAGTCAGCATTTTTAATATACTATGGCCTACTTATACTGCCCCCCGTGCATTTTTTCCGTTGCCCTTTGCCATAACATAGAAACTAGGAGCATTTAATTCAAAAAGAATCACTCAGCTCAGTTGATAAAACTTGTACAGGCACGTGTGATTACATATTCTATTCACAAGAGGGCAGTGTGAATCATTATCCAAGACCATTCTCTGAGATTATCACAAAACTACTGGGGCAGTGAATTTGTTAACCATATATACCTATATACATACATACACACTATACATACACATGTATTTTACATAGATATGTTCATTAATTAGAATAATCCTTGGATCTGTGATCTTGCTTCTGTGGATATTCCCTATGATGATATAGATCTCATATTTTAAAATCTTAAGCCATTTATTTTTCTGCTGGCAGTAATTTTATTTGTTTCATTTATTTTATTTCTGAGACAGAATCTCCCTATCTGACCTAAGCTGGATACAGTGACTACTCATCATCCAGTCACACCCTAATAAGTGTAGGAGATTTGATTTGCTCCATTTCTAACCTATGTACATCTCTCTTTAGGCAGCCTTGTAGCCCCCAGATTCTAGGAACTCACCACACTGATGCCAAACTCAGTATGGATACCTGACCAGCCTTAGCCGAACTTCAACTCAGAACTCCTGAGTTCAACTGATTCATCAGCCTCAGATTCAGCCTCAGTAGCAGAGATTAGAGGCCTGAGCCACCATGACAGGCTGGGCAGCAAATATTAAATGGTCAGATACATAATCATTTATTTATGACATCTGAGAGAGTTGTTCAAACAAGAGACCACATCCCAGGTGCTTCTTCTTCCTATTAATCTCTTGCATATCTAAACTTACATGCTTGAAACTGTGACACTTGATCATTGTTTATGTCACTTTGACTCATGCCTACTAGATTATAAACTCTATCAGGTAAAGGAGAGAGTTCTGTTAATCTTGGGTCTTTGTATCTCTCCTATCACCTAACACAGTGCTCTGCAATTTTGGAAAAGTGCTATATGGAACATTATATATATGTGTGTATATGTGTGTGTGTATATGTATATACATGTGTGTATGCTTGTGTTTTTGTATATATATGTGTGTGTGTATGTATATATACATATGTATATGTATATACATGTATAGGTATATATGTAGGTTAATTGTATGTATAAGTATGTATATGTGTAACATTCACATATGTATATACATTGTGTGTGTGAAGTCTAGACCTAAAATTCCAGTTTTGTAGGAATAACTCAAATAGAAACTCCATCCACAGATTGGTAATGCATCTGTGTGAATCTTAGAGTTGCTGCGTGTGTAGGCACAGGCTTGTAAACCCTGTTACTGAAGAGGCTGGGAGTGGTGGATCACTTGAACTTGGGAAACCTGAGCTACAACAGGGCTAGAGCCAATCAGGTGTCCAAACTAAGCCCAGTGTTAATGTGCTGAGCCTGCCCAGGAGCTGGGGCCTACTGGGCATCTTAAGGAGGGGCAAACCTGCATGGGCTGGAGATGGAGCAAGCCGAAGCTTCTGTGTTGATCGTGGGGTGACTACACCCATGAATTTTTGCTGCACTTCCAGCCCGGGCCAGAGGGGGAGACATAGTTTTAAAAAAAAAGAGTCAAATTGAAATGACTGGTTACACATCTGGGACGTATTTGGTGCTGGTCTTCCTATCTCCAAGGCCAGTCTTCCCTCCACTGTTATGCTACTGCTTATACATATACATATAAAATGATGTGTGTGTGTGTGTGTGTGTGTGTCTGTGTGTGTGTGTAAATAAATCATTTCATAGTGACCTGGGTTCAAATCCTACTCTGACACATCCTGGGGCATTGTGACTCTGAACAAGTCACCTCTCTGTGCGCTAGATAACTAACTTTCCTAGGGAATTTTCTCACTTGGACTTCTCTAGGCTAGTGAAATCATATATCTGTTCTTAATTTTATATATTACATGTATTTGTATTATATATATTATATATAATATACATATAATTCAAAATTCACGATTTCATCACTGTGTTGTTTTATTCATGTTTTTCAGTATCTTACTCTTCATGACCCATTTTGGGTTTTTTTTTGGCAAAGATATTGAAATGGTTTGCCATTTCCTCCTCCAGCTCATTATACAGATGATGAAACTGAGGCAAATAGGGTTAAGTGACTTGCCTAGGGTCACACTGCTAGTATGTGTCACTGGTTGAATTTAAACTTAGGTCTTCTTGACTTTAGGCCCAGCACTCTATCCACTGTACAACCTAGTAGTCCTAATGATGCAGATTGTGATCTCTTCACTTGTCAATAAAAGGCTTAATTAGTATTTGTCAAAAATTAATCTAAGGAGCAGGATGCTTTAAAAAAATTTTGAAAAGTCTTACATGAACTGAAGCAAAGTGAAGTGAGCAGAACCAGGAGAACATTGTACACAGTAACAGCAACAGTGTAAGAATGATTAACTGTGAAAGACTTAGTTATGCTCTTCAATGCGATGATTCAAGACAATTCCAAAGGACTTATGAAAAATTCTATCCACCTCCGGAAAAAAGCTGATGGAGTCTGGATGCAGACTGAAGCATACTTTTAAAACTTTCTTTATTATTTGTGTATGTGTGTGTGTGTGTGTGTGTGTGTGTGTGTGTGTATTTTGGTCTTCATTTTCTTTTGCAACATGGCTAATATGAAAACATTTTGCATGACTGTACATGTATAATCTTGCTTGCCTTCTCAAGGAGGGGGGTAGAGGAAGGAAGGAATTTGGAATTCAAAATTTAAAAAAAAGAAAGTTAAAAATTTTTGTTTGCATGTAATTGAGAAAAAATAAAAATTAAATTTAAAAAATCCCCAGGGAATGAGCCCTCTATTGATGAGACTGATTATCAGAAGATGCAAACTCTAGTCTATTACTAGACCTATACTCAAAAACTTTCTAACCTGGTAAGACCTAATAGGTCCTTTCTCTCTCTCTTTTTTTTTTTTTTTTGGCATAGTCCTTGGGATCCCAGAGTAATTTTGACTTCACCACAGTTAACAGACATGAGCACTTTGATGAAGAAGGGCATATACATCTCTATGTATTAAGTTTGAATAAGTTAAAATCAGTTCTATTTTGAGAAGTTTTTTTTTAAAGATTTGAAGACCTTTTGGAAGGTGTCTGATAATCATGTGAAAAGCAAAATACATTAAAACTTTACAGAGAAGAGAGGCATAGAGGAAAAGGAAGGAAAGGAACAAAGGAAGGGAGGAGAAAGAGAGAGACAGATATAGATATGACAATTATATAAATTTGAACCTTACATGTAGAGAAAAAATAGCTATCCTCTACAAATTAGACTGACTTTGATCTAGACTGTCAGACTTCAAGACCTCAAGAATCCACTTCATGTGTCCCTATGGTCTATTTTCTATGTTGTTTCTCTGCTTTTATAGAATAGGTTCTTGTAAATAAAGTTGCAGCATGATCTTGGCCAAATTACTTCTCTCTGTGTCTCAGTTTCCTCAGGTGTAAAGTAAAGGCATTGCACTGAATTATTTCTATGTTCCTTCCATCCAGCTCTAACATTTTGTTGTATCCAGAACTGACTATTAGGGGCAGCTGGGTGGCACAGTGAATAGAGCACCAGCCCTGGAGTCAGGAGGACCTGAGTTCAAATCCGGCCTCAGACACATAACACTCACTAGCTGTGTGACTCTGGGCAAGTCACTTAGCCCCAATTGCCTCACAAAAACAAAAAAACAAAGAACAAAAAAAAAAGAAAGAAAAAAAACCTGACTATTAAAATACTATCTTGTATTACATAAATATCCTTATATTCATTCACCGTGATCTGCTCCCCAAGCAACATGTGCGCACTCATGAGCATACACATATGCACACACACATACACATACACGATGTTCTGGTAAGTATAGACGTATGAAGGGGAGATGATACTTCTCCTAACCCGATTGGAAAAGGAAATAAATTTTCTACTTTCCCACCCCCTCCAACACGTCCCCTTTAAGGGGACAAAGTTCACCAAGTGTGTACATGTCACAAACTGTGGTCCTTCAAAAACTATGGTCAAAATACTAATATTAATATGTTAAAGAGACAAACACATACAGAGAAAAGGAGGAACAGAGAATTATATCAATGTATCAATGGATGGAAAACTCCACAGTTTCATTTTGAATTGTGCTTTTACTATTTGAAAGGGAGGAAAATGTTCAAACCAATCAATCAATCATTGAAGTTCTTAACATATACAAGGAGAAAGAAAGCAAGAAGGCAACAGGTACTTATGAAGTGCCAGGCACTTTGCTAAGCATTTTACAGATATTATGGCATTTGCTTCTCACAACAACCATCTGAGGTAGGTGTTACTATTATCTACATTTACAATAGAGTAAGCTGAACAGTCTGAGGCTGGATTTGAACTAAGATCTTCCTGACCCTGGGCCTGGATGTCTATCCATTGTCCCCCTAGCTGCTTCTAAGGTGGTTAGCATTAGATGCTAGAGGTGTAAAGACAAAAATGAAAATCAGTCCTCACCCTCATGGAACTTCTGTGCTACCAAGAGAATACACATGTAAACGGGTTAAAATATACTTGTTAATTTGTGTAGGGGGGAGAGAATGTTATCAAGCATAATGATCACAAAAGGATTTATTCTGGAGATACTACAGGTGCTAGCAATGGAAGAGAGCTCTGGGGGTGGATGTGAGGAGAACGAACATCCAGGTATGGGGGAAGGAAATGGAAAGCTAAGTTTAGGGAAAGTCAAGTGGGCCAATTTTGCCCAGACATAGAATATGTAAAAGGTAGAATGCAATAATCCTCAAAAGGTAGACTTAAGCCAGATAATTAATGGCTTGATATGTTAAGAAATGAACAATAATGCTGAATATATAAGGCATCAGAGTACATGGTATAATAGGAAAACTTGGTTGTTAGTCTTCACTACTGATTAGTATGATCATAGGGAAGTCATAATTAAAACTTTGGGACAAGTTTTCCCCACCCTCAAAACTGATAGTTTAGCCAGCAGCATTCAGAAATGAAGTTTAGGCCATTTTCAACCACATATCAAAATAATCTCAAAATTGGGAACTTGGCCTGAATATGAAAAGTCACATCATAAGTTGAAAATGAGAGAAAACCAAGACTAGGTGCCTTTCACAATTGTGTCTAGGGCAAGAATCCTTAACCAATCAAGAAAGAAAGGTTATCATAAAAGACAAAATAGGGAGTTTTAATTACCTAAAATTTAAAAGCATTTATATGAATAGCATCAGTGAAGACAGAATAAGAAAATCTTGGGAACATCCAAATGACCAGAGACAGATTGAAATGAGCAGAGCCAAAAGATATCAGTAAACAACCACCAACATGTGAAACTCTGAGCAACTGAGGCCAATAATGACACCAGAGAACAGACAATGAGACATGCCTCCCTCACCATGGAAGAGAGGCAGGCGGCAAAATGTTATACGTATTGTCATGTGTGGTCACTGCATCTAGCGTTTTTGCTTAACTGTTTTCTTACTGTGTTCCAAGAGAAGATTAATTCAGACAGCAAAGAAGAGTTAAATAAATCAATAAGAGATTTTGAAAAAAAAAATTGAAATTTGAAAAATTTGAAAAAATTTGAAAAAAATTCTTTTTAATTAGTGGATTTTTTTAAGGTTTTTCAAAACTCTATGCCTTCAGCACTATACCTTGTTTCTCCCTATTCCATCTTTCTTCCAAAGATTCACCAAATTTTAGAGCTTCAAGAAAGCTAAGGAATGATTTGTGAAGACAAATAGATAAAAAAGAAGGCTGTCAGCTGGTATGAAAAGATTCATTGAGGCTGAAATCTAAATAATCAACCCATAAACACTCACCTTCTTACCAAGGCAAAAGAGTAAATCTGTCTAAGTTCCATCTACATTTAATTACCAGACTAGTATTTTTTGAGGGTAATTTCTTGTGTGTGTGTGTGTGTGTGTGTGTGTGTGTGTGTACCCATGTGTACAT
>NW_020949389.1:0-2160 GCF_900497805.2 Vombatus ursinus | reverse complement strand
AAAATATCTCCTTTGGTTTCTGTACATTATTTCATTTTACTGTTGGAGAGATTGACACCTAATTGGGAAGTCAGAAAAAAAGACAGACTTTTGAATATATTTACAAGGTACTATGTCAATAGGAAGAGATTAACATAATGCCCACTGGGTACATATCTATGAAGGAATACAGGGGCAATAGAGGTAAACAATGTTGGTTGGGATCCAAGAAGAAAGGTATCCTGGAGGAACAAAGTGTTGAAAGATGGAGAGGGACTTGAATAGGTACTGAGAAGAGAGGCTGGAATGGAATAGCACATGCAAAAGCACAGAGCTAGACCCCAGAGTGCTGGGCCTGGAATGAGGAAGACCTGAATTCAAATCTGACCTCAGACACTCAGTAGCTGTGTGACCCTGGGCAAGTTACTTAACCTCTGCCTTAATTCACCAGAGAAGGAAGTGGCAAACCACTCTGTGCGTATGTCTTCCTTCGTATTGCCAAAGCTTAGCACAATGCCTGACATGCAGTAGGTGCTTCGTAAATGCTTGCTGTTTGACAGGCAAGTATGGGTTGTGATCTGCAACACTGGAGGAAGTACCCAAATTGAAGAGATCATAGATCTACTGAAATATTGAAATACATCGTCTCACTCTTCATTTTAAAATCAGACCTTTCCCCCTTCATTATTCTCATCTCTATCTCGTAAGAGAGTTCAGTCTATGGTATTTTCACTGAAGACAGCAAGTGTTCAACATATAAACATTACATATTCCAGATTCCCCATCTAAAGGGATTTATGGAACCCAACAGGTTTTGGGAGCCAAACTTGAAAAACAGCTTGGCTCACTATCATCGGGAAGTCCCTGATGAAGACACACAAAGGGCTCTGAGCTCCCCAAAAGAGAAGTGAATGTCTTATTATCATAATCTTGTAACTCCACCCAACCTCTAAGAATTAGGACATGCTGTTTTACCTAACATTGAGAATGAAAGCTGTGACCAAAAGTTTAATAGTGATTTCTAGTACTGATTTCTGGCTTTCCCTAAGAAACTATGTTTTTAGGTTCATATCAGTGCTGTTAGTGTATTTTAAAAGCAAACAAGCAAAGTAACAACAACTAGCTAAGTTCCCAAGATACCCTCTTCCTCCTCTATTCATTGACCCTTAGCACAGTATTAAAAAATGGTAAAGGATCACTTAAGAAGCATTTATCATGAATTATTCATAGTGTACCAAATTGACTTCTAAAAGGATTTTGGAATTAGACTGGACTAGTGGAGCTGGAAGGGTCCTAAGAGTTTGTCTAATTCAACTCCCCTATCCCCACCCCTGCCCCATGTTAGAAGTAAGGAAACTGGGGTTACATGACTTGCCTAAAAGTTGCATAGTTAGTGGCAGAGCAAGAAATGGAACCCAGGTCTCTTGGTCCCCAGTTCAGTGTTCAGTTTATTCTTCCAGGCTACTTTGCGATCTGATGTTTATAGCAGATAGCTTCAGTGAATGTCACTGTAGTCTTATGAGACTCAGAAGAAATTTCTCCAATCAGAGATTAGTGTTGATGGGGTCTTTTGAGCAAAAATTTCCAAGGTTTCTCAACTGCATAAATTTAAAAACCCAAAACGCCAATCATCAGGGTTTAATGCAACACCTCCCCCTGCCCCTTCAAAGAAAGAAAATACATTTTCATATTTTTAAACTATTTTAAATGATTTAAAATACTTAAAAAATTTTCATAATGGTTCATTTTTACATTTTAATTTCTGCTTCTCCCCTCTTTCCTCCCTTATGTCCCCCCCAAAAAGAGTGTAGTGAGGTATAGATAGTGGTTTGGGAAAGCTCCCTTTCAGTTTAGCAACAGGGACAAAATGGTACCATTCACAAAATGTATTGTCTTCCTACGACTGATGACTCTTCTAATATTTCACTGCTGTTTATATAAAAACTTAAGCAACAGGGTGGTACTTAGTACTATCTATTGCTTGCTCCACTATTTTTAATAGTCTGATTTTGATTGTGCTGTTTAATTTGCATTTTATTTCACATCATTAAAAACTTTACTGAGGACAACTCATCATCCATCAAGGAAAGAGGTGAGAATATGTTAAATGTTCTATATAATTCCTTGAAATAAAGGACTGTGCTAGGTGTGTGATTTTTTAATAAGGATTATAGCTTTAGA
>NW_020949388.1:0-1082 GCF_900497805.2 Vombatus ursinus | reverse complement strand
ACTGGTGATGACCCAGGATACAGTGAATGACCTTGGCATATTTGATGCCTGACCATCCTTTAAGGTCTCCTCAGCACCTGCTTTAGCTGCCTTTATGGCCATTGGAATAAATTATTCTCATGCACCCATTCCACTGGGGGAAGTCTTCACATGCTAAGGGTGGACATCCCCCTGACTCAACAACAGATTTGAGGCCCATCAGTTACCCTCAACCTAGTTCAGCCAAGACAGTTTACAGGGGTGTGATTGTTGCACATGCTACAGCTTCTTGGAGCCACAGGTAAGAACCGGGTTAAAGGCAGACACCAAATGTGGACGAGCAGCCCTGAAAAGGGCTCGGCAAGCCCTCACACCAGAGGTTCTAGTCCTCCCTGAACATCCCATACACCCTACCAAAAAATACACACGGTGTATATGGAAGGTAATCTCAGAGAGAGGAATGGAGGAAGGGGGTGATGGGAGAGACAAAGGTTTCCTGCAGAAGCTGGGATTTTAGTTGAGACTTGAAGGAATACAGGGGATCCCCTTCCCACAATTCCTGACTAACCCTTCTTAAGACTATGCTTTTCATGATTTCCAGGCTCCTCCTCATTTTGGTTGCCTCCAAATGGATGCACCCCAGCTTATCAATGTCCTTGCTAAATTGTGGCACTTAAAACTGAACACAATATTTTGCCTGGGATATGAGAAGGACAGTGAACATTAGGACTACCCACTTACTCATTCTAAATCTAACCCTTCTCATTATAGCCCCTTAAATACTTGATGATAGCTATCATGCCCCACCCACTCCTGCTAGTTTTTTCTTCTCCAGGCTAAATATCCCAAATTCCCTCAAGGGATCCTTCTGTGGCATCACCGGTTGCCCTTCACCATCCTTCATGTTCCTCTAGACACTTTCCAGATCCTTCATGGCCTTTCAAACATATGGTGCCCAGGTCTGAATACAATATCCTTGCTGTTCTCTGAGAAGGGCAGCCCATATATAGTGGGGACCATCATTTCTCCACCCAGTCCTGGACACTGTTGCCTTGCCTGCATTGCAACTAGGTGGTTCAGTGGGTAAAGTGCATGGCCTGGAG
>NW_020949387.1:0-1960 GCF_900497805.2 Vombatus ursinus | reverse complement strand
GAAAAGCTAATGTAGTTTTGGGCGGCATTAAGAGAGGCAACAGTGTCCAGGACTGGGTGGAGAAATGATGGTCCCCACTATATATGGGCTGCCCTTCTCAGAGAACAGCAAGGATATTGTATTCAGACCTGGGCACCATATGTTTGAAAGGCCATGAAGGATCTGGAAAGTGTCTAGAGGAACATGAAGGATGGTGAAGGGCAACCGGTGATGCCACAGAAGGATCCCTTGAGGGAATTTGGGATATTTAGCCTGGAGAAGAAAAAACTAGCAGGAGTGGGTGGGGCATGATAGCTATCATCAAGTATTTAAGGGGCTATAATGAGAAGGGTTAGATTTATTTTGCCCAATCCCAAAGGACAGAACCAGCAGCAATGGATGGAAGACGCAAAGTGGGCTTGATGTCAGGAAACCTTCCCAACAATAACACACATCCAGAAGTGATCTGGACTGCCCTGAGAGGTGGGGGGCTCCCCCCGACCATGTCTCACTAGAAATCTCCAAGCAAAGGCTGCACCTGTACCCGGGAGCCGGGCCGATTATGAAGGGGATTCTTACTCAGGCAAGCATCGGACTTCATGACATTTGAGGTCCCCTCCCAACCGTGATTCTGTGGGAGGATGGATCGAACCACCCAGACCTGAGCCCTGTCAGAATGGGGCCTCCTTTGCAAGCAAGGGACAGTGTAAGACCAGCCAAATAGTGACAGGCAGAGGGTGGAGGAGGCCACGGAGAAGAGGAATGCTAAAAGAATATTCCTCTTCACGGGAGGGTCCTGAAAACAAGCCTACTTCATAGCTTGACCCTCTGTATTTCCTGCCTCCAGGACCCACATCCCTTTTGGAAAGGAAGCTAGGGACTATAATCAGAGTTAGAGGACGAGCCCTGTGTCGCAACATTCCAGATGGCGGCACATATATGCACTTAAACATGCAAACATTCCCCACACATATGTGCACATGCAAATACAGTCACACAGGCACACACAGCCATTACCATCCTCCATGAAGTGAGTTTTCCTGAGACAGACAGAACAAGATAGGAATAATTACATCATAGCTCCTGCTGGGCAGACCCGTTAACTTGAAATCATGGAAATCTCATTATGATAATCTTTCTTTTTAATTATAGGAGAGGGATAATGAGGGATTGTTTGAGGAAAGACAAGGGAGGAAGGGGGCATAAATTGGAGTGAGTCTGATTTGGAGATTTTGCAGCTGAAAATGTCCGTCGGCCCCTTTCCCTGGCCATCCTGGCCCAGGGGCCAGAGAAACCCAGAAGGCAGATGATGAAGTCCCCTGGCATCCCAGCTCATGCCCTGCCTCAGCCCTTCTGCAAAGTTGGGGAGCATGACCTTCGTCATCAGATCCCCAATTCCCGCACACCATAGCCAAAACTCCAGCTACCACTGCCAGCCATAACCCTAATTACCACTGTCAGTCACTGGTAACTCAGAGCCTTCCTGGACACTTGGGGGGAAGGGGCACATTCAAATTCCCCAAGCACAATAATATGTGACACTTTCAATCATATCCCAAGCACATAAAGTCCTGGTCCTAGCCCAATCCCCTCCCCCAGACCCCCAGGCAGTCAACAAGGGTTTATTAACAATGTCCTTTATGCCAGACACCCTGCTAAGTGCTGGGGATAAAAAGAAAGGCAAATCTTGGTGTCTGCCCTCTAGCAGCTCATTTTCTAAAGGGAACGGCAACACAGAAAAAAAAAATTTGAACATTAAAAAAAGATCTGTTGTTGTCTGTCCTTCATTTTTTCTGAAAGAACCCATGATATCACAAGGTGATGTCTTGACTCGTGCATAAATTAGATTTATGAGGAAAATTTGTGCAAACTCATCAACCTCATTCTCTCTTACCAAGTCATCAAAATCCAGTGGCAGGACAAAAGTCAGGAGCACTGGTGATGACCCAGGATACAGTGAATGACCTTGGCATATTTGATG
>NW_020949386.1:0-1126 GCF_900497805.2 Vombatus ursinus | reverse complement strand
GAAGGAAAAGCTGACGTTTTACCCAATACTGAAGTGTGTCTGAAATTCAGGTTGGTTGCAGAAACAGGTGCAAATCCCTTTCAACAAACCTTGCGAGCTCAGAACCCTGGGGGATATGAAGTTTAGATAAGACCTGGGTTCCTAACTACCCTCCTAGAGCCCACAGGCTGGTAGGGAGGTAAGATAAAGACAGAAATAACTAGAATGCACAGTATTACCTCACAGAGAGACAAAGCTAAGCTCTGTGGGCCTCAGAAGGACGGGTTTTGCCTGCGGAGACAAACTTCCCAACTGTTTCAAGAGCCAGCAGATGCCTTCCCTGGAAGCCCCCCACCACTGGCCTTCCCTCCTGTGGGCCCTGGCCCAGCTCATCCTAGCGCCCTACTCTGTGTGGCCTCAGTTCCGCCTGCCCTCAGCTGTCTTTTCTCCCCATCTAGCTTGTGAGCTCCCTAACCTCAGCTGATCCTTATACTTTGGTTGAAAAATGCATCCTGAAGATAATGACCATTAGGATCCCAGATAAGTCTGATAAAAGAGCGCTGTACTTGGAGTCTAAAGACCTAAGTCCTGTTTGCAAACATGCGGCGCATCCTCTCCCAGCATAGGAAGCAAGCTCTTAGAAGGCAAGGCCTGTTTTTCATTTTATCTTTTCTTTAGCACATAGTAGGCATTTAATAAATGCATGGTTAGCCTTTCACCTAGTAGGCGCTTGGTAGACGTTGGCAGGATTAGATAGGTACAGGCCCGCCACATACTGCTTGGCATTGGGCAACTTATTTCCTCTTTCTGTATCTCAGTTTCCTTATCTGTAAAATGACAGGGTGGAATTAGGCAATTTCTAAGTTCCTTTCCATATCAGTCAATGGAGTAATCAGCGGTGTAAAACCAGCAGGCGGGTCTCTCTCAGGGTTTGGTTGAAGCTTCTCTAGGCTGGCCAGTCACTGGAATAGCAGATTCCAAACTCCATGGACCCATTATTTCACAGCCAGGCTGGCTACACCCTCCCCCTTGGGGTTCTAGGGGTATTTCTTCTCAGGCCCCCATCAGTTTTCCCCCCACTGTGTGGTTCTGGGGCACCAGGGTTGGTACCTTTAAACCCCTTAATATTAATTAGCCTTTACAAATG
>NW_020949385.1:0-3824 GCF_900497805.2 Vombatus ursinus | reverse complement strand
TCTCTCTCTCTCTCTCTCTCTCTCTCTCTCTCTCTCTCTCTCTCTCTGTCTCCCTCTCTGTCTCTGTCTCTCTTTTTCTCTGTTTCTCTGTTTTTTTTTCCTCTGTCTCCAGCTGTCTCTGTCTCTCTCTGTCGCTCTGTCTTTCTTTCTCTCTCTCCCTCCCTCTCTAATAATGGCTTGGAATCCTATAACCTCTCATAAGACCTATGGAAACTTTGGTGACAGAATTGTATGCTGGTAAAACCCTTTGTATCCACAAATGTTTCAAAAGAATAGTGTGTAGGCTTGGTCAAGTGGTGACCTAGGAAAGAGGAGAAAATTCTCTAAAAGCAGAACTGTACCAAGGGCAGAGTAATCAGAGCTTTATCTCGGAGTACAGAAATTTTGAGGGTGCCAATAGCACTTCTACATTTTTAGCATGTAGAAATAGATGAGTTTAGCATCTAATTAGCAAGAATATTTAGTTAAAACAGGAATCTACTAGATGATGCTCTTCTCTCTCAGGGAAGTTTTACCCTAGGTAAATTCTTACGAATTTCCCAAGTTCTTCTTCCTAGGGCCATGGTGAGAGGGAAGGAGGAACTTTGTCTTTGTTCCCTGCCATCCAGGGCTCTCCTCCCCTAATAGGACCTTATGTCTCAGGTCTGAAGTATTGCCCACCCCCACCCCCCAAACAAGGTCTTAAATTTTAGGGTTAGGGTTTTGTTACTGCTCTTCATGCTGGGCCATTTTGGTAAATGCCTTTGCCATGAGCTATATGCATCAACTGCCTGACAGTTAAAGGTGAATGCACTGATGATGGCTTAGGAGCTCTATTTTTTAGCACTGTAGACATATAAAGTGCCTGGAACCTTGGGTGGTCATCCTCGAAGTGACCAAACTAGTAAATGCAAGTAGTCCCAGAGGAGCATACTTCTTCAGAGAAAGCAAGGTTACATGGCTTCCAGCTCTGCTGGCTCTAATCTTGACTAGTTAGTTGATAATAACCAGATGTGGGCTGGCCACCTTCTTTTCCTGCTATCTAGCACCAGTGGTTCTGGTTTGTTTGTTTGTTTGTTTTTCCAAACTGGAGCTTTCCAGGGTCTCTCAGCCTCGTTGGTACCAAATCATTAATCAGCAAGTACTTGTCATGACTTAATGGGTCAAGAGGGGCAGCTAGGTGGTACAGTAGATAGAGTGCTGAGGCAGAAGTCAGTATACTCATCTTTGTGAGTTCAAATCCAGCTTCAGACACTTACTAGTTGTGTGACCCTGGGCAAGTCACTTAACTGTGATTGCCTCAGTATCCTCATCTGTACAATGAGAAGGAAATGGCAAACCACCCCAATATCTTTGCCAAGAAAACCCCAAATTGGGTCACAGAGAGTTGGACACGACTGAAACGAATGAACAGTAAATGGGCCAAGGTGCACATTTAATTCAGCATGAAGAGAAAGTACGTGCTGAAGTTTTTGTGTTGGGTGCAACTAATTACCAGAATAGTCATGCAAGCTAATCTTTCAAACTAGCATGCTTTGAATTGACTGAATAGTTTATATTGTGATGCAGAACAACCAAGAGTTCTCTGAAAGGAGGATTGCAATTTTTAGGTATTAAATATATCACATAAATTAATTTCAACTCATCAAGCTTTTCTCAAGCAATTATTGTGTCCAAGATGAAAGAGACAGCCTGGTGGAGTCTGTCAAATTCAAATATAAACAGGGCCACTGAACTACATAAGAGGATCTCTTTGGCTGCATATTGACTTAGAAAACCACATTTTAACATTATCTATGTTTTGTTGTATTTTTTTAATTTGTTAAATATTTCCCAGTTACATTTTAATCTGGTTCCTGTTGGAAGTGTTGAAGTTGACACCTGGTGTAATGGATAAAAGACTGACTTGGGAGTCAGGAAGATTGGGATTCTATTCTTTTTTCTGACTTACCGGCTAGATAACCTTGGACGAGTCATTTAACCTCTTTATGCCCTAGGTAATCCATGAAGACTTAGACACGTATTAGCTGTATGACCCTGGGCAAGTCACTTAACTTTGCCTCAGTTTCCTCATCTGTAAAGTGAGCTAGAAAAAGAAACGGCGAACCGCTCCTGCATCTTTGCCAAGAAAAGCCCAAATAAGATCACAAAATGACTGAACACAAACTCAAGAAGCAGATAAATTGCAGGACAGTTACTGATTTGCATTGTTACTTCATAGAGGAGTTGCCTACAAGGAAGAAATCAGAGGTCTGGACCAAAAATATGTGTAAGGCATGGTGCTAGGTGCTGAAGTCACAAAGACTCAAAGTTAAGGTGCTTGTTGTACTGTTGTCTTTACTGAAAGAGAGGGGGAAGTTATGCTTTCTTTCTGCTGCAGAAGAGAGAATTATCTCTTAAATCCAGACAGATAATGCTGGCTCCCAATGACCTAAAAGAAGTGTTTGTCTTTCTTGGTCTTTAATCCTTGGGGAAATAAAGGTTACACATGGTTATAGTCTGGTTTTAACTTCAGACCTTGTGGGAAAATGATACACTAGATGATTTCCAGTCTATGGAATAATCAGTGAATGATAGGTGATATCACTTCCAGTGGAAAAAAAAAATATGTTTCATTAGCCTGAAAGGGGCATGGTCTGCTGTGTGAAGTCTGGATTATATATCCCCTATATAGTTGCCTGGACTATATATCCCCAGGCCTACCTCCTATAGGTTTGCTCCAAACTCTCCTGGGTTTACTCTTGTGTCTCATTATACAAAAACGTTGTGAGGGACCTACACAAAATTTGCAATGCCTTGCATCTGGGCCATTAGGAAACACCATATGTGTCAGAGCTGTTAAATAATTATCCCAAGAAACTTCACTCCCTCTATGAGGAAGACATTGGATAGAGTATATCCACATCATCTGCAACTGGCTGTGTAGGCTGGGGTGGTAGTGGGGCACGGGATGTGGGCCTTGTCTCTGTATACCACCCGACCCTTGTTTCCTCCTACATACCCAGGCTAAATCAAGGTTTACCATAAAGATGAACCCAACACTCCAGGGACCCAGACTTATCCACAAACTACCCAGCTCCACAGCAAAGCCCTCTTTCCCTTCCTTGCCCTAATTCACTCATGTACTGCTACTTTCTCTTTCTGTCACTCTCACATCCATTCTCATATATTCAGTAACTGCTCCAAAAATTAGACTTTGTATATTCTGGGGCTGATTACCTTAGTACTGACTTGTTAGTTGATATTCATGGGCTATGAGTCAATCACCTAATTCCTACTATCAAGAAAAGCTGATTACTAGGAGATTACCATCATCAGAAGTCCTGACTATTTTATATAGATAGCCAAGACAACAGTTAATGGTTGTGGGCAACTGTGAGCAATCTTGGATTAAGATGTGTAGCTATTCTCTCTACACTATATTTTAAAAGGAACAGTGTTACTTGTAGGTAAATAAATAAAAAGTTGGAAAGGCTCACTGCACCAGTCTGCTCCACCTTTACACTGGCTGCCTGGGTATGATTTTTACCCTGAGGATGACTCAGTAATTGGTGAATCCCTTCCTGGAACCATTATATCAAGAGAAGGCCTAACCATGTTGCTTCCCTCTTCAATGTTTCCTCTCTACTTCCTGTTCACCCTCTTCCCTGATACCCTCCATCCCTCCTTCCCCTGTGCTTTATAATTCCCCTTTGTGTTTTGCCTTCCCTTTTAGAATGTAGACTCGAGAGTAAGGATTGTTTATTTACTTGTTAATGTAGTCCCAGTACTTGGCACATGCTAAATGCTCTTTCTCTGCCTCTCTCTCTCTCTCTCTCTCTCTCTCTCTCTCTCTCTCTCTCTCT
>NW_020949384.1:0-2933 GCF_900497805.2 Vombatus ursinus | reverse complement strand
CATGCACATATACATATATGTATATATACACACACACAATGTGTGTGTGTGTGTATGTATAGTTGGTTGTTGTCCTTCCTTTTCAAAAAGGACCAAAATGACATCACTATGCTAGAGTCAGGTTACAGTGTGTCTGGCTATGGCTGGTCAGACTAATATGAGCTTGGAATGTTCTATCACAGGTTGGGCACAAATAGTCCATGTGAACATTTGGGGTGGATTCTCTAAATTTGTGCATCTCAATTTTCTTTTGAACTACTTCAATTCTGTTTTGCTCATAGAGCACAGAACCTTCTCTGATGTGGGCACATCATGCTGAAAGATCCTGTGCCAGTGCCTCCCATGTCACACAATTCATTCCAAAGTTCTTAAGAGAGGCCTTGAGAATTTCCTTATATCTCTTCTTCAGACCACCATGTTAATACTTGTCCTGTGTGAATTCTCTATACAATAGTCTTTATGGCAAGTGTTTATTTTATATCCAAATAATGTGGCCAGCCCAATGGAGTTGTGCTCTCTGAAGTAGAGTTTGAATGCTTGGCAGTTTGGTTCAAGAAAGGGCCTCAGTGTCTGGTATCTTATCCTGCCAGGTGATCTTCAGAATCTTCCCAAGACAATTCAAATGGAAGCAATTCCATTTCCTGACATGGCGTTGGTATACTATCTAGGTTTCATAGACATACGGCAATGAAGTCAGCACAATGGCTCTGTAGACCTTCAGTGTGGTAGTCAGTGTAATACTTCTTCTCTCACACACTTTATTTCAGACCCTCGCAAACACTGAGTTAGCTCTGGCAATGTATGTGTCAACCTCATTATCAACGTGTACATTCCTAGAAACTATACTACCAAGGTAAGTGAACTTATTCACAGCATTCAAAACTACTCCATTTGTTTTAACTGATGTTTCCATTTATGGATGGTGTGGTAGTGGTTGATGGAGCACCTGTGTCTTCTTGGTGTTAATTGTTAGGCCAAAATTAGCACAAGCATCAGATGATTGATCCAACTTCGTTGCATGTAAGCTTCAGAGGCTGCATTGAGTTCACAATCATTTGAGTATAAAAAGTAATATCTAATATACATTAGATTATAGAAAATATATTCATTATCTTATTTAAAAAAAAAACAGTTGCAACTTTCTTGGAAGCAATGTTGACCATATCTGATGTTGTGACCTATCTTTCTTAGAATGTATCAGTTACATATAAAGACTTTATATTTTTCTCTAAAAGCATTCTTTTTGACTTACAAATGATGATTTCATGTGAACACAATGTTTTCTACTAAAACTGTACTTTAAATACTGATGTTCTAAACTAAAGAGCCAAGGGGATGTTCATGTAAACTTATTAAAGAAACACATTCGCAAATTTGGAAGGAAGAAATATGTGTATATTTGCTTTACATAATAGATGAATCCTTTAAAATTTGTGTATACATGGTTTTTCCTTTAATATATTGAATCATCATGCATCTACTAAGGGAGATCAATATTTGAAGGAATTATGTTATGAAATCATCATCCATGTCAAGAATAATTTTATAAATTTATAAGTTTGGATGTTACTGCAATATATTTTCTTTGAATGGTTCACAATAGATTTAACGTTTTCATACAAAGACAGACCCTATTCATAATACTCTCACTCTGAATAGAAAGTCCAAATACAATAACCAGTACTGGAACTAGAAATAGAATTGGAAGATGGGGAATTGTCTCCAAGTGCTTGCATACAAAGAGCTGGGCTTTCTTGTCCCTTTCTCTATGTTCCTGTCTTTAGGCTACCAGATCCAAAAATTTTGGGGGGCCTAATTTCCCACTTAGATTGTCTGTCCCTGATGTCCCATCTGAACCAAGGACCCATGCCTTTTGGGGGCATGGTGTCATAGGTGTGGAAGTGAGGGATATCAGTGGCACATACTAGCCTCCTTTCCACTCTCCTTCCAAATGCACAATAAATTCATCACTACCCACTCCTACATTCTTCCATCCTTCCTTCTTCCCACTGTGATCTCTGATACCTTTAATTATTATTAACAAACTCCCCTCCAATGTACATTTTTCCCTCTCACATTCCTTCCAAATCTTGGTACTCACTGAAATTTAGAATTCTAAAGATTGCATTATCCCTTGGTATGATTTGCAAGGTTGATGGCTCCTTTTCTTAACTACACCACCCAAACCAAGTGCTCCCAAAGGGACCCGATTGCCACTGTCATCCTGTGCTTCTTTCACCATCACTCAGGAACCATACCTAATCCTTTAAAATACACTGAATCTGGGGCAGGTAGGTGGTGCAGTGGATAGAGGTCTGGTCTTGGAGTCAGGAGGACCTGAGTTCAAATCTGGCCTCAGACACTGGACACTTACTAGCTGTGTAACCCTAGGCAAGTCACTTAACCCCAATTGCCTCACCAAAAAAATCAAATACACTGAATAACATCTAGTGATGGCTGTTGCTATATTCTCCAGAGTCCAATGTTATTCTCCTTCCTCCCCAATAAGTTCAGTATGGTTATTCACAGTCTACTCCATCCTAACCTCTTCTTTCAACAACTTTAGCCTTTCAGCTTTTTAGCTCCTATGACATCTACTTCTGGTCTACTTTTACCCAATACAGAAAAGGTCACACCTTAGGAACTATTCCAACTCCTTCTAAGTCAATTTAGCCTGGTTTCTGGAATTGCTGTCTGTGGCACTATGAAAAATTTCATATTTCTTTTGTGGGTATAAAAATAAATCCAACTTCCCCCCATCAATCACTTTCCTATGCAAGGTATCCTAAGGTATAGTGATGTCATTTTGGTCCTCTTTAAAAAGGAAGGACAACAACCAACCATACTCACACACACACACACACATTGTGTGTGTGTGTCTGTGTCTGTGTATATATATATATAACATATATACATATATGTATATGTGCATG
>NW_020949383.1:0-2933 GCF_900497805.2 Vombatus ursinus | reverse complement strand
CATGCACATATACATATATGTATATATGTTATATATATATATACACAGACACAGACACACACACACAATGTGTGTGTGTGTGTGTGAGTATGGTTGGTTGTTGTCCTTCCTTTTTAAAGAGGACCAAAATGACATCACTATACCTTAGGATACCTTGCATAGGAAAGTGATTGATGGGGGGAAGTTGGATTTATTTTTATACCCACAAAAGAAATATGAAATTTTTCATAGTGCCACAGACAGCAATTCCAGAAACCAGGCTAAATTGACTTAGAAGGAGTTGGAATAGTTCCTAAGGTGTGACCTTTTCTGTATTGGGTAAAAGTAGACCAGAAGTAGATGTCATAGGAGCTAAAAAGCTGAAAGGCTAAAGTTGTTGAAAGAAGAGGTTAGGATGGAGTAGACTGTGAATAACCATACTGAACTTATTGGGGAGGAAGGAGAATAACATTGGACTCTGGAGAATATAGCAACAGCCATCACTAGATGTTATTCAGTGTATTTGATTTTTTTGGTGAGGCAATTGGGGTTAAGTGACTTGCCTAGGGTTACACAGCTAGTAAGTGTCCAGTGTCTGAGGCCAGATTTGAACTCAGGTCCTCCTGACTCCAAGACCAGACCTCTATCCACTGCACCACCTACCTGCCCCAGATTCAGTGTATTTTAAAGGATTAGGTATGGTTCCTGAGTGATGGTGAAAGAAGCACAGGATGACAGTGGCAATCGGGTCCCTTTGGGAGCACTTGGTTTGGGTGGTGTAGTTAAGAAAAGGAGCCATCAACCTTGCAAATCATACCAAGGGATAATGCAATCTTTAGAATTCTAAATTTCAGTGAGTACCAAGATTTGGAAGGAATGTGAGAGGGAAAAATGTACATTGGAGGGGAGTTTGTTAATAATAATTAAAGGTATCAGAGATCACAGTGGGAAGAAGGAAGGATGGAAGAATGTAGGAGTGGGTAGTGATGAATTTATTGTGCATTTGGAAGGAGAGTGGAAAGGAGGCTAGTATGTGCCACTGATATCCCTCACTTCCACACCTATGACACCATGCCCCCAAAAGGCATGGGTCCTTGGTTCAGATGGGACATCAGGGACAGACAATCTAAGTGGGAAATTAGGCCCCCCAAAATTTTTGGATCTGGTAGCCTAAAGACAGGAACATAGAGAAAGGGACAAGAAAGCCCAGCTCTTTGTATGCAAGCACTTGGAGACAATTCCCCATCTTCCAATTCTATTTCTAGTTCCAGTACTGGTTATTGTATTTGGACTTTCTATTCAGAGTGAGAGTATTATGAATAGGGTCTGTCTTTGTATGAAAACGTTAAATCTATTGTGAACCATTCAAAGAAAATATATTGCAGTAACATCCAAACTTATAAATTTATAAAATTATTCTTGACATGGATGATGATTTCATAACATAATTCCTTCAAATATTGATCTCCCTTAGTAGATGCATGATGATTCAATATATTAAAGGAAAAACCATGTATACACAAATTTTAAAGGATTCATCTATTATGTAAAGCAAATATACACATATTTCTTCCTTCCAAATTTGCGAATGTGTTTCTTTAATAAGTTTACATGAACATCCCCTTGGCTCTTTAGTTTAGAACATCAGTATTTAAAGTACAGTTTTAGTAGAAAACATTGTGTTCACATGAAATCATCATTTGTAAGTCAAAAAGAATGCTTTTAGAGAAAAATATAAAGTCTTTATATGTAACTGATACATTCTAAGAAAGATAGGTCACAACATCAGATATGGTCAACATTGCTTCCAAGAAAGTTGCAACTGTTTTTTTTTTAAATAAGATAATGAATATATTTTCTATAATCTAATGTATATTAGATATTACTTTTTATACTCAAATGATTGTGAACTCAATGCAGCCTCTGAAGCTTACATGCAACGAAGTTGGATCAATCATCTGATGCTTGTGCTAATTTTGGCCTAACAATTAACACCAAGAAGACACAGGTGCTCCATCAACCACTACCACACCATCCATAAATGGAAACATCAGTTAAAACAAATGGAGTAGTTTTGAATGCTGTGAATAAGTTCACTTACCTTGGTAGTATAGTTTCTAGGAATGTACACGTTGATAATGAGGTTGACACATACATTGCCAGAGCTAACTCAGTGTTTGCGAGGGTCTGAAATAAAGTGTGTGAGAGAAGAAGTATTACACTGACTACCACACTGAAGGTCTACAGAGCCATTGTGCTGACTTCATTGCCGTATGTCTATGAAACCTAGATAGTATACCAACGCCATGTCAGGAAATGGAATTGCTTCCATTTGAATTGTCTTGGGAAGATTCTGAAGATCACCTGGCAGGATAAGATACCAGACACTGAGGCCCTTTCTTGAACCAAACTGCCAAGCATTCAAACTCTACTTCAGAGAGCACAACTCCATTGGGCTGGCCACATTATTTGGATATAAAATAAACACTTGCCATAAAGACTATTGTATAGAGAATTCACACAGGACAAGTATTAACATGGTGGTCTGAAGAAGAGATATAAGGAAATTCTCAAGGCCTCTCTTAAGAACTTTGGAATGAATTGTGTGACATGGGAGGCACTGGCACAGGATCTTTCAGCATGATGTGCCCACATCAGAGAAGGTTCTGTGCTCTATGAGCAAAACAGAATTGAAGTAGTTCAAAAGAAAATTGAGATGCACAAATTTAGAGAATCCACCCCAAATGTTCACATGGACTATTTGTGCCCAACCTGTGATAGAACATTCCAAGCTCATATTAGTCTGACCAGCCATAGCCAGACACACTGTAACCTGACTCTAGCATAGTGATGTCATTTTGGTCCTTTTTGAAAAGGAAGGACAACAACCAACTATACATACACACACACACACATTGTGTGTGTGTATATATACATATATGTATATGTGCATG
>NW_020949382.1:0-1311 GCF_900497805.2 Vombatus ursinus | reverse complement strand
CCTGGCTTAGAACATCAAACAAAATATTTTTGAAGATATCATCTCCTTGATCTGTACAGTTTACTACAGTTGCCAATACTCTGTTCAATTCATTTTAGTCATTGGAAGAAAAAAATTTTATCTCCCCATTAAGTAAAATTTTCAATAAATTTATATTGGTTCTTACATGCAGTCCTTCAAATAATTTTAACTATGATGTGATGTAAAAATATATTTAGAAAGATAACTACAATTTTTTGATAATGAAACAGAAAACTGTACACATCAAAGAGATTTAGATTTCTGGGATGACAAATTAGGGCATGTGGCTACTGTAGATAGCCAGAAAAGCACAGTATTATTCCACATTCTAAGTGCCTGGGGGAAAATGCCACATAAATATGAAGTCATTTGTATGATGACAATTCCAATTCTTGCTCCAATGAGTTGATTGTGCTTTATTTATGTGGTATTTTCCCCCAGGCACTTAGAATGTGGAATAATACTGTGCTTTTCTGGCTATCTACAGTAGCCACATGCCCTAATTTGTCATCCCAGAAATCTAAATCTCTTTGATGTGTACAGTTTTCTGTTTCATTATCAAAAAATTGTAGTTATCTTTCTAAATATATTTTTACATCACATCATAGTTAAAATTATTTGAAGGACTGCATGTAAGAACCAATATAAATTTATTGAAAATTTTACTTAATGGGGAGATAAAATTTTTTTCTTCCAATGACTAAAATGAATTGAACAGAGTATTGGCAACTGTAGTAAACTGTACAGATCAAGGAGATGATATCTTCAAAAATATTTTGTTTGATGTTCTAAGCCAGGGGTGGGGAACCTGCGACCTCAAGGCCACATGTGGCCCTCTAGGTCCTCAGGTGTGGCCCCTTGACTGAATCCAAACTTCATAGAACAAAAAGTTTGATTTTTCAAGGCTGCAGGTTCCCCACTCCTGGCTTAGAACATCAAACAAAATATTTTTGAAGATATCATCTCCTTGATCTGTACAGTTTACTACAGTTGCCAATACTCTGTTCAATTCATTTTAGTCATTGGAAGAAAAAAATTTTATCTCCCCATTAAGTAAAATTTTCAATAAATTTATATTGGTTCTTACATGCAGTCCTTCAAATAATTTTAACTATGATGTGATGTAAAAATATATTTAGAAAGATAACTACAATTTTTTGATAATGAAACAGAAAACTGTACACATCAAAGAGATTTAGATTTCTGGGATGACAAATTAGGGCATGTGGCTACTGTAGATAGCCAGAAAAGCACAGTATTATTCCACATTCTAAGTGCCTGGGGGAAAAT